>NC_051154.1:253945564-254068005 GCF_013339745.2 Dermacentor silvarum
ATCTAAATTTCATGAACTTCTGAAAAATGAATGCGATGAGTAGCTTTTCTTCTAGTTCCGTTCCGTTTACCGCAATGTGTTTTATTTTGTGTGTGTGTGTGTGTTCTGTTTATTATGTTGCGTTCTTTTTTTCATTATTGTTCATTGAGTGTTGCTGTGCTGCCACATTTTATTCTTGTTGCCTATTCCTTCTCTAGATTGTCGCAGAATTTTTGTCACCCCCCTATGTAATACCCTCGTTGTGAGGGCCTTTAGGGGTTTCTTGAAATAAATAAGTAAGAGGTTTGCAGTATGGTTTACTTCACGACCACACCGCATCTTTAGAAAAGCACGTCTCATAACGGCCGTATAATAAATGTCTTACAATTGAAACGTTTCAGTCATGGCTAATTGATGAGGGCTATTATTCACAAAAGTTGTTGTGCTCCGCTGCTGACGACACAAGTGTTGATGCCAGCAACCCCCTAGGTCATGGCTGCGTGAGTCGCGCGCTCGGACATGGCAACTGATATCGCACTGAAATGAACCGAGATATGTGCTAATGGCGCTGTATGAAAGAAATGCAAAAAAATAGTATTCGCATTGCTTATTAAAGCCTTTTTCTCTTAAGACCAGACGACCGAGCGCTCTCAACTGCCTATGTAGCTGCCGGAGGGCATGCATCCGTACCCCTTTGTCTTACCTCTTTCAAGGGCTGCTTTCATTTCGTCCCATATTTGTCTTTCCCAACTGCGAACTCATTTGTGAAGTCAAATGCTTGCTTTGTTTCTGGCAAACACTTCTTTTTTTTTTTCGTCCCAGTGCGCCACTTCACTTTCACTGCCAGCGAACTATGTTCTCCTGATCTCTTTTCCCCGTTCCTGTAGGTTCGCCTCTCTCTCTCTCTCTTTCATCGTGACTCCCTCCTTTAGTTTTTCTTTCTTTCGCCGAGCCTCCCCGAAGCACGCGTGTGTGACAGGCTCCCTTTTATTCCATTGTCTTTCCATTATCAGAACAGATTGCTTTCGAGCCTCGCTCTTTCGTTTTTGCCTCCGTCTTCTCCCTGGCCCTTTGTCTCTAGAGTTATACTCCATCGTGCCTCTTCTCTCTCTCTCTCCCTCTTCGCGATGCAGTTTTAGGTTCACAATAGAAAGGCCTACCTCTTCTGTTCTACTCCCCTGCCCTCCCTCTCTTACCTCTTCTTTGATCTCTCCATGTCTTTCGCGGATTCGTTAGGGAATGTTCGTCTATTGCTTTATGTCCCTGCGAATCTTCTGTCTTCGTTTTCTTTTGTTTTCCCTCGTATTTACTCATCTTTTTCTTCTTATCCAATCTCTATGGGCAAGAGCGCACTGGTGGCCCCAAGTCGAGAGCAGCGGCACCCGTCCGGTCGTTTCGTTACGCGGCTACACTTCTTCAGTATTTCGTATTCTCTTCCCTTCCTTCGTAGTTTATTTTATTTCTTGCCTGTAGTTAACAATGCTTTCCTTGTCCGGCATGGGCGTGTTTCTGGGAGCTTGGTTCACTATGAGAAGGCAAATCACACAAAGGAGATAGTAAGCTTAGCAGGCAGGTATGAAACACTTAAGCGCGTCCTAAAGAAATAGAGAGAAAAAAATAATAAGGAAAACAAATGACAGAAAAATTGCAGCAGAGCACTTTGTTCCCTGGGGTCAGGGCTAGCACATCGGAAGCGTATTAAGAGGTGTAACAAGAAAATTAGAAAAAGTAACCTCGAAGTATAGCCTTAAATAAGGATATAACATACACAAAAATTTTTTCAGGAGGAGTAGAGTAAAGAACTAAAAAGAATCTCATTGTTAACGCAAATTTCGGATGGAGGTACACGTTTCGCCAGTGGTTTCACCGTGACCGGAATATATGTACAGCCTAAAATAGGGCTGTGAAGGTAACAACGTGTGATCATACAAGAGAGTAAAGAAGATGTACGTGAGAGTGCAATTGAATGAGCGAAAGGACCATTAGTCAACATACATGCGAAAGTGCGATCTATTCCACCCGTAAGAACTAAAAATAAAGAGAGAGAGAGAAAAAAAACGTGAGAACAAAACGTCAAGAAATATTTCATTTTTATGCTTTGTAACAACAATACTTACAGCAGAAAAAGGGGCGTGTATCTTAATCAGCTAAAGTCTTGAAAGAAAAATAATATGAAAAGAACAGTTGTTTTGGATTCTATGATGAGACTGAATTGCGACTGAAAACTACAGATGATCGTTGAAACTTGGAACACTTGACCTTTCAGGGCATTCGGAAGCTCAGCTGCAGAAAATAAATTACATCTACATAAGGCAGCGTTGTGTTATCCAAGTTCTACCGTGCGTGCGTCAGCTTAATGCCGAATAGCTGTCTTCATCTGAGTTGAAAATCAAAACAACATGTGATCATCAAACGACTGAGTACAAGAAGGAGAGAGTATTTCAAAATAAAACGGAGGCTACACAAAGGAAAGGAGCTCCACAACTCACCCTATTACAAACTGTTTATAAACAGAGTGTTTAGACGACAGAATAGCGCAGAAACATTTCCGGAAGCTTCCTCAGTGACAAGAGCCAGGGCAGGAATCCTCAGCGCGTGTAGCAGCAGCGAACTGGAAATAAGGAACGAAAGGCAATTTTTTTACTGTTATCTAACGACAGAGACAGCAAACTGCATCGCACCCGCCGCAGAGGCTCAATGGATATGGCGTTGCGCTGATTTGCACGAGGTCACGTGTTCAATTTCTGGCCGCGACGGTCGCCATCTGATGAGCGTGGAGTGCAAAAATGCGCATGTATATTACTTTCGCTGTAGCTTCAAAGAACTGCAGGTGGTCAAAATTAATCGTAAGTCCTCCACTATACCGCGTCCCGCACTGAAAAGTTTCGCGACGTTAAGCCCCATAATTTAAAATAAACTGCGGTGCAGTCGAGAAAATGGGTTCCATGCATCTAGTCGCACGCTCCCCATGCAGCGGTACCGTCTTTTGCAGCTTCATATTTTTGTTTGTGAGCGTGTGCGCGTTGTCAAACACATGCGATGTCTGAAACTATGTCAGCGTATATATGAAAGTTGCCCAATGTTCCACCGAAAAGAAGTGTTGGCGAATAAATCAGTGCATTAATCGGAGCAAGAAAGGGCCGTATACAATTTGTAAACACGGATTTCCTGCCAATCCAGGCAGGGCAAAGTGCGTGGGCAAAGTGCACCAAAAAATATTACGCAGTCGCATTTTATCCAAGAAGAGTCACAAAGTCACAACCTAACCATGCAGGTATAAAGCTGGCCACGCGATGAAACATCTGGCCGAGTGGTGGTGAAGAGCAGGTTCGCGCACGCTAATATAAGTACTATTAGATGAAATTGAAACGAACGGCGGAGCGCGTGGCTTGCGAATCATAACTGAAGGTGCAGTGGGCGCCATGGGCCAGTCGTTGCAGTCATCAGTCAGTTCAGTTCAGTTCAGTTTTATTTCCTTAAAGACCCCTTTGCTAGGGGTATTACCTAAGGGGTGGGTACAGTTGATAATGCAACAGAAATACAGGTATTCAGAAAACTACAAGAAAGCTACATTTCGGAAATGCATAAAAACAGAAAGAAGGGGGAGAAAATGAGGCGTGAAAAAAACTGATTATTTTTCAGTCAACAGACACATTTTTGAAGAACGATGTCGGGCAAGTGATTTCAGCGACGTGGTGGGGAAGGGCGTTCCAGTCTGATGATGTGTGGGGAAAAAAAAAGACGAAGAAAAAGTAGTTGTATGGGAGCGTGGCCGTAAGACTTGTAATGGGTGCCCAGTTCGTAGCGATATGCGTGCGGGTGGTGTGATACATGGCCCGTAAATTAGGGAACTGTAAAAGAACTTAGGAAAGAGGCAAAGGCTGGCTGTAGCGCGGCTACGTGCAAGGGGCTATAGATCAGATTTTGCTCTTAAGGATGATACGCTTACGTCATATGAGTATGATGAATGGGTGTATCTGACGACGCGGTTTTGAAAGGACTCGAGCGCGTTAACAAGATAGACTTGATGTGGATTCCAGATGGTTGATGCGTATTCAACTTTCGGTCTGATAAGGGATTTGAAAGCTAGAAGTTTTACGTTCTGCGGGGCGTCACGCAAGTGTCGTCTCATGAAGCCAAAAGTTCTGTTAGCTGATGAAAGTATGTTGGAAATATGCGTATACCCCAACTGAGATCATGAGAAAGTGTTACGCCCAAGTACTTAAATGATTCTACTGATTCTATGGGAACGTTTAGTATTGTATAAGAGGACAGGAAAGGGTTTCGGCGGCGGGTAAAAGCTCATATTGCTCACTTACATTTGTTGGGATTAAGAGTCATTAGCCATTGTTCACTTCAAGGCTGCACGTTGTTAAGACTTTGTTGTAAGGTGTTTTCGTCAGTAGCATTAGAAACTGGATGGTAAATCACGTAGTCATCAGCGAAAATTCGTATCTTGCAAGATATGTGTAGGGGTAAGTCATTAATATAAATTAAAAAGAGAAGAGGACCGACAACTGATCCCTGCGGGACACCAGAAGTTACAGGGAGAAGAGTGGATGATTTGTCATTTATAGAAACGAATTGGTAGCGATCAGTAAGGAATGCTTCGAGCCATTTCAGTACGTCACTGCGTAAGTTCAAAGAAGAAAGCTTTAGTAGTAAGTGGCGGTGAGAAACTTTGTCATAGGCTTTTTCGTAGTCCAGAAAAATAGCGTCAGTTCGTTGGTTAGAGTCAAGGTTTATATGCAAGTCGTGCAGAAACAAAGCTAGTTGCGTTTCGGCAGAGAAGCCCTTACGGAAGCCATGCTGTGCCGAATGAAAAAATTGATTGGCGTCCAAGTGATTCATGATCAGGCAGTAGAGGACATGTTTCATGATTCTGCACGGAAGGCTAGTTAGAGAGATTGGTCGATAATTTAGCGGTGTGTTCTTATTACCAGACTTGTAGATGGGAACGACCTTCCCCACCTTCCAGTCGCGAGGCATGGAAGCTGTAGAAAGTTACTGCGAGAATATAAGACACGAAAATGACGAAGAAATATATTTTGTATTTTTTAGCAGTTTAGAGTTTATATCATCTATACCTGCTGAGGAGGAAAGTTTAAGGTTTTCTATAATGCGCAAAACACCATCAGGAAAACACCACGCTCGGCATGCTAGAAGCTATGTTGCAGGGGACATTAGACAATGGAACGTTATTATCATTAGAAAATACTGACGAAAATGCGTTGTTGAATATTAGTGCGCACTCAGTTTCAGGCATGATTTCCCCCCCTATCATTAACAAGAGTTATAGTGCATGTGTTGCCTGCGTTGATGACTTTCCAAAATTTCTTGAGGTTGTCTGTTAACATATAGGTAGGTCATTTTTGAAAAAGGACCATTTGGCATTGCGGACAGCACGTAAGTATTCACTCTCAGCGGCGTAGTATTTCTCCCATGAAGTTGGGCTTGAATTCTGCTTGGCATTACGAAAAAGTCTTTTTTTTATTTTCCAACCACTTTACATTGTTATTAAACCAAGGGTTCTGATGATTCGCACGGAATGTTATTTTCGGAATATACTTGTTTGCTAGTTCATTCATTTTATTTTTAAACAGTTCCCAGTTGTCTTCAATAGATCGTTCATTGAATGAGGTTTCAAAGACTGGTAAAAAAAGTGCACAATTCTTCATTTATAGCTTCAAAGTTTCCTTTATCATATAGGTTGATAGTTCTGCTGGAAAGAACACGCGGTGCTGGGGCAAAGTCAAATGCGGCATGAATCACACTGTGGTCGCTAATAGGACGAAGGTAGGTCACCGATGATAAGGTTTCTGGATGGTTAGTAAATAAAAGGTCCAAAAAGTTTTCGCAGTCACGCGTTACGCTTGTCGGCTCTGAGATAAGCTGCGATAAGTTAAAATTCACACAGATGTCGACAAACTCTTTCCCTTCTGCGTTGTTTACTGCGGAAGTCAGGTTATTCCAATCAATAATGGGGAAGTTGAAGTCACCGAACAGAAGTATATGAGCGTTAGGATGGCTTACTATAATCTGGCATAAAGTACTGTTAAGTTCTGGGGAGAAGTTTGGATTACTGGTAAGTGGCCTATAGCACACGCCTAGAATGACACATCGAGGGGCAGAGCGAATAAGAAGCCATAGTATTTCTAAGTTGGAAGAGATAGTAATTGGCGTACAGGATAATTCATTACTGCAAGCGATAAGAACTCCACCCCCGCGTGCCCCTTGACGGTCACAGCGATAAACATCGAAGTTTGGTAAGTCTTGGATTACTTCTTCGTCCCTAATTTCACTTGTGAGCCGCGTTTCCGTTAGAACTAGCAAGTTGCTCTTAGATGACGTCACGAGATTTGATATTGCGTCACGTTTGGGAATGAAACTGCGGGCATTAGTGTAAACAACAAATAAGGAAAGGTTCTTCCTAGGGGCGGAAGGGTGGTTATTAACTGCATGTATTTTGCGCAATGATTGCCATTGAATTTTTTTACTGATTTCGTCGATTCGTCATATTCATAGCACTGGGAAGCCATAACGAACGTCTTGAAACGCATGGAAAAAGGCATAGATTTATTTTTAGCGTACGCGATAAGATGTTTGCGGGCGTTCTGAACTGCGGGTGAAAAATCTTCGCTCACGCTTTAATTTGTGCCTTTCAGTTTGCGGCCGTTAGACAAGACTGATTCTTTCGTTTTATATGACGCGAATTTCATAATGATGGACGGTGCCAGTTAGGTGAATAGCGATCAAGGCGATGGGCACGTTCGATATCTTTTGACTCAAGGTTTACCTTCATGGTATCCGCGATTTCATCAATGACCAGCTTTTCTGATTGTGCAAAGGTTTCTTTGGGGTTAGTATCAGGAAGGCCACAGAAAATTAAATTATTCCTTCGGGACCGGTTGTTTGCATCGTCTCGGCGATTTTCGAGGCCAGATACAAGGCTGGCAGTTTGAGCAGCGGCACATTTGACAGCTTCTAATTCATTTTGAAGGGATATCATGGCCTGGTAATGATGTTCCAGTTCAATCATTCGTTTGTTCAAGTCCATTAGAATCTTATCGGTATTTAAAATCTGACTTTTTAAGCCTTGAACTTCACTGATTAGTGTGTTCTGACTGGCTCAAATCTTTTGCAAATTCTCTCAACACATCGTTCGTGTCCGGTCCCGGGTTAGTTTCAACGTCGCCAGAGAGTATTAGTAAGCGGCGAATCACTCCTACACATTCACCAATAAGAGCAAGGCAGCAATGGGGGCTCGGAAGCTGCACCAGAGAATAGTCAAGGTCGATTCAAATGGTCGCGAAGCTTCGGCCGAAAAGCGGTTCAGAACGAATTGTCACCGACATCAGCAAGGGTGGTTATGGGACCAGCGATTGAAGCGCGACTATGTTTGGAGGGAACAAACATTGCGAAAGAATAAAGCGATTTTTAATTAGAACGATACACAGTTAGACTCTTTCAACGAAAATAAAATTCATAATCAATTTTATATACGCATGGCGAGAAAAGAACAACTGTATTTTACTTAATCATTATCAATAAATACCTTTTTTCAGCGCCCACCGTAAGAGCGCCCACTGATAGCGGCGGGTATTCCGCTATCACTTGCAATGCAATGCAGCTCTTGAATTGGGCAGAAAGGGGCACTCGTAAAGTTCACCTGTTACAATACGCCCCCCTCAAATGTTGTGTTGCTTTGCTTGTCGACGTTTGTCTGAATTTGGTGACGCGTGTAGTTTCATTGTTT
This sequence comes from Dermacentor silvarum, assembly GCF_013339745.2. NCBI lineage: Eukaryota > Metazoa > Arthropoda > Arachnida > Ixodida > Ixodidae > Dermacentor > Dermacentor silvarum. The sequence goes on from NC_051154.1 coordinate 253,953,300, forward strand.
CTTAACCTGTTCAGTCAAAAGTAGTGGGTGGCGACCGCCAGATAATTGTTCACTTTAGTTGTTTTCGTGGGACAGCGCTGGCCGACGGGCTTGGCGTCCGACGAAAGAGCGAGCACTCTACGCCCAAAGCGTTCGTCGTCCTCCAAACAAAGTATGTTCTGCGCAAGGGTGCGGTTTCGACACGCCGTATGCTGAACTTTTCCTGCATCGGTTTCCGCGATGGAAGCTCGAAACGCCCATCACGTCGAATGGCGGGGCATTTGAATATACAGCTCTAATGGCAGGCCCCCGAAAACAAGTTTCGCGCCTTTGAGAACAAAATGACGTCACTTCTGTTTTTAACGGGTATGGCGTCACATTATTTTTTCTTCCGCCGGAAGTGTTCCCTCCTCACACAGATGGCGCAAAGCCCCATGAACCGCCGATGAACTGCCATGTTTTGAACGCATGGGCTTCTATGGAAGCTTCGCTACCAGGTGTATTTCCCTTGGAATAATCGCTACACCTCTTAGCAAAAAGGCTGTGCCTTGTACCAACCTGCATGGCGAAAACCAGCGGATGAGGTGACAGTGTCGTGGCGCAGCCACCAAGCCCATAGGCGACACAGGCGCGCACATCCGGTTTGGCCGCACGGTGCGAGGGTGCTCGCCCTATTGCGGTAGTCTTAATCCGTTTCCTTATACTTTTCTTTCATATGAAAGCGATAAAACGAAAAGAATTGTCGCAGTAAGACGAGTAAAGTCGCACCATATGGAAAACCAGATGTGCGCGCTTGTGTCGCCTGGTGACTGCGACGACTGGCCGACGGCGCCCAATGCACCTATATACAGTTACGCTTCGGGCACACTCTCCTCCGTTCGTGTTTCAGTTTTTGCTGATGGTAGGCACCCAGGAACTAGAGGCAATTGAGTCGAGCTCGGTCGTTCTGCCACCACCACGCGGTGCACTGTGAACGTTATGATACTCACTGATATTTAACGTTCGCAAATGCAATTATGTGTTTAAAAAGTGGGCAGCTCGCACTAGTGGTGCAAGGCTGGAGTAAACAGTGGAGCTGGTGATCGACCCAGCTTCCTCCAGGTTTTACTAGCCTTGGCGTGTTTAGCAGCAGTGGCTTGGGCGCGATACTCCGGATTAGCGCACGCAATCGCCACATTCGTTCTCGGCTGGCGGCACAACGAGCTTCCAGCAGAGCGGCTTCTTCTTCGGGAGTCTTGAGGCTCTATTCTCGACACGCATGGCGGCTGCACGGCCGCCATTATCCGCCATGTTGACTATCTCATTGGCTGTCGAGAGGTCATGTGTTTTGAAATTTCTGCCGGGAAACGGAAGTTTTGCAAAATGCAATTTTGCGTTTTCATCAGAATGACGAAACGTGACGTGGAGCTGGAAATTTTATCGACTAATACTTTTTTTGTGGTCCTTGGCACCTATATTGCGACTTTAGCGCTTTAAAAAGAAAGTGGACGGTAGCGTGCAGAAACTCGTGCAATCTGCAATTTCGCAAATCTGTTGTGGTGTTCCAAGATAGCCGGCATGTTAGCTTGTTGATTGGCCAAAGGAATATCCCGTGAAGAGCGTCACAGGAAGGACTGTTTCGTAAACGTCAATTTGACGTTGCGTGACGTTGCTCTGGGCCGCCATTGCAGAGATTTTCTGCCATAATTTGTGGTGCGACGAGCCACGCGAATTATGGTAATCAGCGGCCATATGCAATGACAGTCGAGAGGCATGCGTATCGCTGCATTTTCCCTGTGATTTGGGGCCATGAAAATCTTTTGTTCACAACGCGTGCTCATAGCATTTGCATCGCTCTCGGATGGTGTTGGCATTTGTGTTTTGAGCCATCATTTTTATTAAAAACACGTTTATTTGAAATTATATTGGTTGAAACTAACAAACTTTCTTCAACTTTTTGCACTTTTCACTACTGCGTTTGTATTGTAATCAATATTAATGACTTTTCGCGTCATCAAAGGCTATGGCAACGGCGACTTTTAATTTATAAAAGGAAATGTACGCAAGGCGGCGCCTTGACTGTTTCCTCTCGCGGTGCGAGTAAGCAGTGGAGTGAACAAGAGATGGCAGTGCCGGCGCTTGCGTCGCGCAATGTGGCGCGCGCAACGCTATTGATGATATTCGGCCGCTTCTCAGCCAGACGAGTCGGGCAATGGTCGGGCCGAGTCACTTGCGTTTTACGAGTTAGCGATAACACGGCCTATAGAGCGCGCGCTCATCATCACTGGTAGGTCGCTTATGTTGTCTCAAGGTAGAAAGCAAGCGCGTGGGCGCCATTATACGATGACTCATTCCGTTTCCCGAGGACACGCATCCTAGCTCATGAAGCAGACGACAGCTTGTGCGCATGCAGACGACGGAAGCGAGAAACGATTTGTATGGAATAATCGTACGCTTTGAGTTAGCTGCTTTATTTTTACTGGGGATGAAAACTGTTTTCCTTTATAAAGACTGCTAGGTTGAATGCCTACATTACAGTTTCTTAGGAGAAACGTCAAATTTGCGTCACGTCACGAAAGAAAATTAGGGCTATCGGCGCCATTTTGTAAGCGTCACGCCTACGTCACGCCTCGAAGAAAATGGCGGAATGTCCAGAATAACGGCTTTGTATTTCTTCGGCCGTCCCATGTTACATTAACTCAGTGCGAAGTCAGCGAGAGTTGGGTGTGTCGCCGTCGCGGCGACATTATCTTTATAATCAGTTTGACGTCATGGCCAAGCTTCACAAAGTGTTGTCATGACTAAGTAAAGCAAGAATTGCGGCGCGAAGCAATGACATGGCTGGGCAAAGCTGGGTAAGTGATTGCTAGGCGACCGCATTGACGGAGCGGGTCTGCTGGAACGTGGTGTCGGCATTGTAACGCGGTGGAACGCGGTGTCGGCATTGGAATGCGGTGTGGGTGTTGCAAGCTGCGCTATGCAACGCGCAGGGACGCCATCGCTGGCGCGGCAGCGGAGGAGCGTTGCCGGAGCTAGGAGAAGCGAGGCGCAGCTTCGACTCTGCGCCGTCGCTTGGCTAAGGCTTGGCTAAGGATCAGCTCGACGCGCCGGCGATTGTATTCTTGTTTGGCCAAGCGGCGTGATTCCTGGAAAGCGGCCTCTTCCTCGGGAGTGCGGTTCTTCTTCGGTCTCCCCGTGGCTGCCACTACCGCTCGCATACTAGCAACCCCGCCTTCACACCAGCTACAGGGAACGTTTATGGCAAGCGGAGCAGACGCGCTGGGCGCAGTGTCTATAGGCGCGGAGTCTTGCGAAGCTGTCGCACAGCTGGTATGGGGTTGCTAGGCAACGCAGTGACGTCATAGCTCGGCGAGGTTCTGCGGCTCGTGGCACAAATGACGGCACTCTTATACCCGTGCCACACGGGCAAAGTAAAGTGCACTTGAGCGAGTGCACTTCAGCGCGCTGACTGTCACTTTGGCGGCGCGCTGCTACAGGAGAAAGAAAAGTGCTCTTTCAAATTGATGGCCATGGCGATCAGGAGTCAGACGGTAGAACATATATTTGTTAATATAAAAATGTGTGAACGAAAACAGTTTCATTGTTAGAAACAACATTTACAATCCACCTTTACAAGCGCCGGCAACGATGGCAACTTGACCAACCACAGTTAAAACGACTCGATCCGCCAAACAGCTGCGCATGCAGACATTACCCGGCGTGGTCGTGAACCGCCAGAGAGCGAGAGTAGCTTCTTGCTTTTCTTGGTGTTTTTTTGCGGTGTGGCACATTTTGTTATGTTGTAACGTTAGCAATTAAAAAAAAAATTATTAAAAATTACTCTTGACTCTTCTTTCAATAATCCTTTACTTATTTTTTACTCATTTGTACCGAGGCTACACACTTCGCCGCCACGAAGTGAATTCGCCGAACGCACTCGCCGGTGAGTGCGCTCTGCAGTGAGTGTCACTAAGCGTTCCCGTGTGGCAGCATGCGAATGACACTAGCCGCGAAGTGCACTCGCTGCAAAGTGCACTTTACTTCGCCCGTGTGGCACGGGTATTTTTAAACAGCTGGGCTGTTAAAAATCTTGTAGGGGTTGGAGATTAATCAGATGTCAGTGGTCCGATTGTCTTTGGGGGCCCACGTAAAACCACAAATGAGGCAGTGCAGAGTGACATGTGTTGGACTCCTTTTGAAAACAGAGAAGCGCAGAGCAAGAGTAGTTTTGAAGAAAGACTAAGGAACATGGATGCAAAGAAATGGCCGCTAAAGTGCACAATTATCTACACTTCAACAGCGTCGACAAGGAATAGAGGAAGATGTCAAGGAAGTTGGCAACCAAGTACAGGGTATTTGGAAGTGCAAGCAAAGAACCAGGAGTCATAAAGAGAATGTTGGAGAAAGCGAGACGCTAAATTGAATGCAAAAGATGGAAACAAAGAAAAGACCTTGCAGATTTACAAGAATGTGAAGGAAGAAATCAGGAAGGAAAGATAACGCAGATGGGAGTGCCTTGCTGTTTGAGGCCCGTGCTGACTGACTCAGGACAGAAACATAACGGCCAAATATGTGACACAGTATGAGGCATGTGTGTGCTGCAGAAAAAAAAAGGAAGAAAAAAAAAGCCCGGAAACCACTCGAGGCATCGTTATGGAATGCCAAGATATTCACCCAGCGAGGCCCGTAGCTATAGTGTTCACCTCCCAGAAGCGTTGTGATTCAAAGAAAATGGAAGAATTAATTGGTCAGCCGTCGAGATAAGCAAGAGACGTCTTGATTATTATTTGAAAAAAAGCAGGGAAGAGATTGATAGGACCGGAGTCGTTGCAAGCGTAGGTAACAGTTCAAAATAGTGATAACGATAACTAAGCCACCGCGGCGGGTGTTTCAATTGACGTTTGTGTGGTCAATAACTTAACTGAGCCAAGTTGAGGCACCGTTAGTAAAACCATCTAGCAATGTCTCAACACAAACCAGATGGCCTAGTCTATAATTTTACGCTTGATTTCGTGTTTGTTTTTATTTTTCGTTTTATAACGGCAGTTTTTTGGAACAACTTTTTGTTTGACTAAAGAATCGCTAATAGTGCAATAAGCTGAAGCTGGAACCCCTGAACCAAGAAATTAAATAAATTCTAAGCTTTTACGTGCCGAAAGCATGATATAATTACGAGGCGGGCCGTAGTGGGGTACTCCGTATTAATTATGGCCACCAGGGATTCTATAACATGCACCCAAATGTACGGTAGACTGGCGTTTTCGCATTCCGCCCCCATCGAAATGCTTCCGCCGCGGCCGGGATTTGATCCCGAGCCCTTGGGCTTTGCAGCGCAATGCCAAAGCTACTAAGCCACCACGGTGGCTTCCTGGACTTAATAAAACGCTCTGAAAGGTTCCATGTAGCTGCTGCTGTAGCTTTTCGCACGCAGTTTGGAAGCTGATTTTCTGCCGCGATATACGGTACCGATGTTGTGAGATGGGGTGCTAGGTGTATTGAATCTTTTTCTTCCGGACATTTTGAATAACGGCCGCTGCGATTAGTCATCCGCGAAAAACGGCGCTTTCCTATAAAAGCCAGAGCTGCTTCCACCTTGCAGTCGCTAGGGAGATTGGTTATTTGGTGCCCCTAATTCCTGCTTTTTGTTTCGCAATGAGGCGACCTTGAGGACACTTGTTACATACCAGGATCATTCTGTTACATTTATTTCACTGAATAAATTCGAGAATCGGTGTAAGAAAGTGGTCTACGTTACTGTTTAAGAAGCGCGAATTTCGAATTTAGAGGTCTTGGTGTTGGTTAAGATCGCGGGCACCGCGTGGTGATGGAGCTGCGAAATTGAACGTGGTGTCCGGCATTTCTGAGCACGAGGCGGCCATGGCTAAGAAATTATTACTGTGCCCCAGGTACTATGACTTCTTAATAAATTTCAAAGTGCATTCAAGCTGATAGCAATAACCGATGTGGCTGCTATCAATAGCTTTCGTATTTCGCGGCTGACCATGAAGTCACAGCTGCGCAGGTCACATTGCGATGGGCAGAATGCAAAAACTATCGCGTCAATGTTACTATAACCGATGTCAATGTCAATAGAACCGATGTCAATGTCAAATAACCGCTTGTAGAAGGTTTTTATTTAAGTGTAGCAACGAATGGATGGTACTTAACGACACTGAGCACAAAATTTGGAAATTGTTCGTAATGTAGCTACAGACTGCGGCGCCATTGAGTTGTAGACCTCCCCCTCCGCTATCGATTCCCCGCTGCTGGGTGGCAAACTGATATTTTGCGGTCTAGTAAACATACTTGCCTTTCTCCTTTGCATCGTCTTTTTCTTTCTTGGTATTACCTAGTCTTAAAGAGGCCTATTTTTCCACGTTTTCTACATTTCTTAGACTTAGAGGGCATCTTCACCAGCAGCGGCAACAACAAAGAAAAATTCAGCGTTCGCAAAAAAATGTAAGGTGCGGAAACCATTATAGTGTAGAAACTCAACAAGCCTGCAGATTACTAGCAAAACACGCTTAGCCTAAAGAAATCTCTAGCAAATTACGTGTACTGAATGTGTTAATGCTGGCTTGCAAACATTAACACACACATATAAAATGAAAAACAATTACGCCGATCCAACGCACATGTTGGGATCTGTGTGTGAAATGAAGTTTTTATGAAGTGGTTACGGAAATTGCTGTATCCCGGCCACGGCGGCCGCATTTCGATGGGGGCGAAATGCGAAAACACCCGTGTACTTAGATTTAGGTGCACGTTAAAGAACCCCAGGTGGTCCAAATTCCCGGAGTCCCCCACTACGGCGTGCCTCATAGTCAGAACTGGTATTGGCACGTAAAACCCCACAATTTAATTAATTTAACGCAAATTGCTATAAATTCGTCCATTTCATTCCTTCGTCTTTGGCGTAAAGAAAACCTGCGCGCGCACGCGCTCTCGCTCAGCCGTGCTGAGCAATCTTACAAATCTTACATTGGCTTACATTTACGCACTTCTTGTTTATTTTAAATGTACCGGCCACTTCTTGGCCGATCGCCCGCTGTGCGTATATGCCAAAGTATGGAAATCATAGTCATCATCAACACGCGGCGATCATCTCAAAGAGATAATTGTGGTAACGATATGTGCAATGTGTTGTGGGTATGTGATATGTGTTGTGGGTATATACCATAGCATGCATGGCAATCATCATCATAATGAATGCGCGTACGCGTTTCATGGATAATATCCCTTTGCGGGTATCTGTCCATAGTATGGAAATCATCATCATAATCAACACGTGGCGACTATTTTAAAAAGCTATAGTTGGTGTTGGTGCGGGAGAAGCATGCGTGCGTTTGTGGCACTTTTTTTTTCTTTATTGCCTATTTCTGACATGTCAAAAAGAAAAGAATTGTCGCAGTTTCACCTGAAAGGCGAAGCATCAATTGCGATAGCAAATTTGTTGAGAGCTATACGGAGTAATGATAGTAGCTTTATCAGCTGTATAAACTTGGACATGCAGCAGCACCGGCAACACGCAGAACTGTTGTCGACGCCGTCGGAGTTTTGCCCGCGTTCGCACAAAATGCGTACGGCGTTGGTAACTGTTGCCGGAGCCTCTGATATAAATAGGCACTTATGCCGCAGCTAAACGTCCCCTCCCTTCCCTCCCCCCCCCCCCCCCCCCCCACGGCCTTTCGTGCGTCAGAAGAAGGCGCGTTTGCTCTACATATATGGTGATTGTAAAGGAGGAAAGAGACGCCTACTTCTGCAGCCCTTAAGGGAGCACGGCACAGAACGCGCGTTTGTTCTCCGCCGTGCGTTCACTCCCCGTGAAAGCGCGCGTCCCTCGCGCCCTTTCACTCGCACATACAGCGTTCGGCGCGCGGCGACGATTTTATCTCCATTGACGTCATACGGAACCTGACGGCGACGGCGACGCCGACGGCAGAAATCTGCTTTGGAGTGTCCATATAATAAAAAATCAAACAATACTTACAACACTATCATTGTCCGCGTGACAAAACACCAGCCTGCTGGTTAGAGCATCGGGCTGCTGGGCTGGCGAGCCGAGGTTCGAATGCCTGTGCCGGACGTTTTTCAATGTGTAGCATTATATGGTAAGTCAGTCCGAAAAACCGTGTGAAGCCCGAAAACCAATTTCCCAATACAGAGTGAGAATGCGCGGCTTAAGCCCATCGTGTGCACGGTTGATGACAGCCATACGGAGTACAATGACAGACGACCCATTGTCCGTGATAGCAATAGGCGTGCCGGCGCAGAACATTCTACGAGCCCGTCGGCTTTCACCGTTCCCCATACGCCATACGTAGAAATGAGGCCCTAAACCTACGCCATAATTGCCTAAGCCTGTACTAAAAGGGGGATAGCAAGCAGTGTGGAACGCCCTGGTACACACTCGACCAGTGAGGATGGAAGGCGACTAAAGGAGACTCAAAAGGAGAGGATGCGCCACTCATGCATTAATTACCCATGCACACGCAGTCGTCCCTCCTCCGCTGCCTATGAAGGTATTAACGCGTTGATTATGCCGCGCCGGGCATTGCGCAAACAAATTAAACAGGACCTCCCTGAACAGGAACTGGCGGTAGGCGTGGTGCGGAATGTATATGTTAGACAATGTAAATGTGTGCTCGTACTCTATCATCAACATGGACCCCACACAGGGAGTTTCCACGTCATTTTTCTTTGTCGTAAGTTACGTTGAATCAATTCGGCAAAAACTCGACCAGCGACCGTCCGACCGACAGACAGACCGCCGGGAAACCCAAGCCAAACCATGGGATGGTAGGGAAAAAAAGCCTCGCTTTAAAATTCTTGCAGAAACCATCTCAGAATGACTGTCGACGGAAAATTCGATTAGTATTGAAGCAATATAGAGACAGACCGCACATAGCGACAGACTGCAAAGTAAAAAAAAAGAAAGAACAGAGCCACTAAATTTAAAACCGACGCCATACAGTCGGAATTATTATTATTTGATTTGAAAACATATACATAGGAAAGAGAAAGCGAGAAGCAAGGCTGGCAACTGCCACCAGAAGGGGCACAACGCCTGCCTACTCTTCGGAAAGGACGAGAGAAACATAGAAGGAAAGATAGGAAGGAGGGGAGGAAGGAGCAAAGGAAGAGCGAGATGACAAATGTCAAAGAATAAAGTACAACATACAGTAGGGCCCGTCCCTGCAGGTCAAGCTACTAAGGAATGTAAAATAAAAGAAATAGTTGCTGGGTTACAAACGTGCCCCTAAGTTCGTCGGAAAGAGTGACGACATTCAGTCGTAGGTTTTGTTCGCGCTGAAAAGTGCTGCAGTGTGCCCCAACACTACTTCGTAGCCGCACTTGATTCAGGACGCGGATAGTCATCTTCGAAATCATCAACGATTCACCAGATCTAAGCCTTGATGCAGAGGAAATAATCTGCGCTATCACCGAGGAAGTGCAGCGCTGTGTTACCGGCACAAAACAAAATCGACATTAATTAGGGCTAGTCGGCGAATGATCATCTTCATAAAGCCCTACCTAGACACGAAAGTAATAGGAGCTGTAGACGCAAAAGAAATATAGGACACACCACCGCTTCACAGCAGGCAACACACAGCCGGCGTGTTGCCTTTGCGCGTGTTCTATTCTTTTCTGTACCATTGTTTCATACCATCTCCGTGAGGATTACCGCTACTATACTCACAGGACAGAAAATAAAAGTAAAAAAAATGTAAAAAATAAATAAACTGAAGTGACGCGGTCGGATGAGAAATAAAGGCCACTCGCCTAATTGCCTCGCTGATGGCCCACCTTCGGCTACACATCAGTCTTAGCCGGGGATGCGCCGAGGGCTTGCGATCATGGAAAGCACTGGGTCGCTTCACTAGAACGGAACCGAGAGAATGACGTCTCTCACGTCTCCTCCTTCTGTTCGCTATCTCTGATTGGAAGAAAAAAGTGAGACCAATGGGCGAGATTAACAAGCGGCAGAGCGGAAACAAGCGCCGGCAACGTAGAAAAAAAGTTATCAGAGATACGAAGAGGATGATCACACAAAGCAAAGCTTACGATGGCTCGCAAAGGACCTTGGCTTAGACAGACGCAGACTAAATTACTTTTCGAAACCAGATTTCTATCTTTGCTTGCTTGATTTCTCCGTCTCGCTCGACTCTGAGGAATCTGCGGCTTTATCGGAGGATTCCAGACGCGTTTGTGAGAAACCATGCAATGTCACAGGTGAGGAAATGAGACCCGGCACCGCCACATTTAATTCGCGCGCGTCATTGCACACTTTAATGTAGTATCCCGAGTGGTAGCTTTCCAGTTCCCTGTTTTCTCTTCGACTTTCATAGCGGGTATAAGGAAATCCGTTCAGCTGGACTGTCATAACGAGTCAGCGCGCTTGAGCCGCCACGCATAAAAATATCACTTTGGATCGAAGAGTCGCGCGGCCCTTCGAACTTGTTATGCAGGAAAGGCGCATGAGTAACCATTATTCACCTTTGCTTCTGCACATTACTTTATTGCGATGTTTAAATTTTAACATGAAAGTGTTTTATGCCGGGATCGACTATCAACTTCTTGTAACGGATGTGACGTCGGCTCAAACGCGTAAAATATGCTCTCTTTTGACAGGGGTGGGGCCGCCATCTAGGAGTGGTGAAGCGAAGTACTGCATCATGACACTCTAACGAGTGCCGACAGTGAGCGCTTGCTGTAGGCGGTGTAGGTCTTTTTTGAGGTGACGACGCAGTTTCGGCACATGGTTTGTCTTTCGCGTCCGAATAACCTGCGTCGCCTCATCGACTACGGAGCGCAGCTTCAACATGCATCAGCAGTTCTTACACGCAGCCTACTGCTTCGCATGCGCTAGCACCAAATAAGAAAACTGCGGCGCTAAGCGGCGCAGATGGGCAACAACGTCGACGGGCGAGTCTCGCTTTGGTCCGGTGAGAGACACGCCAGCGTGAAGCAGAACGCCTTCGTGCGTTCGCGGCGCACGCTGCGAACTCTGCCACTCGCATTCCTGAAGCTGAGCGCGTCGCAACTCAACTGGCGGCCCAAGACACTACGGAGCTGTATCAAAATGCTCGTACCTTTGCCGAAGCGACTCGGCAGCAGGACGCCGTTCGCCAACAGGACACCGCGCGCCAAACAAACCTGCCACACGGTCGCCTACCTACAAATCGTGCACTTTTCGCTGCAGCGGACCGTGAGTTCACGAAGCAAACATGCAACAGCTTCTATGACGACATGTTTCACTTTCGTGTTCTACCGATTCCTATGAAAGAGGGATCAACCATTTCTTTTTATGCATAAAGGTGATGATGTGCAACGATATTATAGGCTGCAAAGTACATTAAAGCAATGTTACAGCGCTTCGAGTCCGAGGTGTACTATAACTTCTAGGAGTATTTCAACGATAGAAAACGGTTTGCCTAACTTTTACTAATGCATCGCCCATTAGTTCCAAGAGAGAGAGAGAGAGAAAGAAAGGGAAAGAAAGACAAGGAGGTTAGCCAGTGTAAGTATCGGCTGGCTACCCTGTGCTGGGGAAAGGGCTAAAGGGAATAAAAGGTGATAGAAGAAACAAATAAAAAATTAAAGTAAGAAAAATTCGCACAATAACGCGACCCTATACGCGCTACAACGTTCAAAGTTGGTTGCACAATTCACAAGCCCTTAAGAATTTCAGCAAAGCCCTTCAGGCCTTGCGTGCCGAAACCCGCCTTGACCAGTGTCCTAAAACTTTTTCGTCGCTGAAGGGGCGATCGTCCAGTTTATCGAGCGCAGTCGCGAGCACTTTTCTTGCCCCATTGAAACGGGGAAAGTCACAACGGAGATGCTTGATTGTCTCCTCGCAGTCACAGTTGTCGAAAGGCAGGGCTGTCGGCCATTCCAATTCGGAAGAAATAGGCGTTCGTGAATGCCACGCCGAGCCACAGGCGGCACAGAAGTGTTGCTTCCGCTCGTGGTAACCCTGGTGGAAGACGGAGTTGCAGACGTGGATCCAATCTGTGGAGACGTGCGTTGCTGAATTCACTGGTGTTCCGCAGAGTCTGCGTAAGCTCGCATGCGAGGGAGCGAAGCTTTGTGGCTGCATCTGTTCTCGACAGTGGTATTGATATAATAGGGGCACCATCGTGGGCCGATCGGGTAGCGTCATCCACACTGTGATTTCCCAAAATTCCGCAGTGACCCGGTATCTACTGGTAGATGATGTTGGGCCCCTTGTCGGTTGCGTGAGGGTGAAGTAATCGGATGTCTGCGACGTTAGGTGCGGGGATGAAAGAGGACCGCAGGCACTGGAGATCTGCCTTCGGGTCACAAAAGATGGACCATGACTGTGATGATTTGGGACCAATTACCTGCAGAGCACAACGAATAGCTGGGAGTTCTGCAGCCGTCGATGATGTAATGTGAGACGTCTTGAATTTGAATGGTGACAGATTTCGCTCCAGCTGAAATCTACTACTGCTCCAGCTACTCGCTACTGCTCCAGCTGAAATTTTGGAGGAGACAATCATCCGTGTAAACATGGATGCGTTCTCTGTGCTTCTCATGCATGAATGAAAGCACGCTTTGTTTGAGGGCGAATGATGACATCTCCGATTTCATTTTGATATCGGGAATTACAACAAGGGCTTGGATTGGATGCAGGCACCACAGTGGTAGAGATGGTCATGCTGCAGGCGTCAAGTCCGACGGTAAAGTTCCATGGTTGGCGGCGATAATCCTACATTAGTTTAAATGTATGCTATTAAACAATAATGAGGCTTATATTTGTTACGAGCTTCATGTTCTTGATAAAGCAAATGAGAGTTGAAAGTGGAAGAAACTACAACTTCCGCGTGATTCGTGCGATGCTATTGAGCTACGGCGGCCGCTGTCCGTCCGTCCGCTATCTTGGGCATTTGTATACATATGTGAAACTTATCGCTGAGAGTCTTAGCCATGAGGCATCACTCGCAACCTTGACATTGGAATGTCCTTTCATCATTATTATTATGACCATCGTCTTCATCAACTGTAAACATAAGAACGACTAAAGAAGCGCAAACTGGACACGGACAAATAAAGGCACACGTACTTTATTCGTCCTTTTCCGTCCTATTCGTGCCTTTATACGTTCGTGTGCAGTTCGCGCTTCTTTAGTCGTTCTTATTTATTGCCAACATGCCCAAACTGTCAATCTGGTTTCAACCAGAGTGTAAACCAGAAACGCTGCTTCGGTAGCATTTAGTGGCGCACCGAAAGAATCGCAGTGCTCAGCGCTCGTTCTTTGATAGCAGAATGGGACGCTACAAAGCCTGACCGATCGGAAAGTGATTAAAGAACAGGAAAAACAGAAGCGCTTAATGTCGCCGACGATGGTCCGCATAGCCTCTTCGCCTCGTGCTTTCCAACGATGCTGTTCTGCATGCTTTCTGCGAGCGCTCACACGCGCAAGCGCAATGATGCTGAACATGCAAGCACCGGGGAGGGAATCCAGCACTTGCTCTTTGCACTATACTGACCTGCCATGCGCGAAACCCCATGGGCAGGTCCAAAATCAATTGAGCTCCTTTCCCTCATTCTCGGTTTTTCTCTAAAGCGAAATAAAAGCGGGAAACACTAAACGAAGTTTTATTTGCTCCCGGCTGCCTGTTTCCGCGAAGAAGCAATCCCTCTTTCTTTTGTTCATAGGTCCCGATACCCTGTTTCGAGCCCGGAAACAATTTGACCGGTTTGTCGGAAGTTTCCTACTTGTTTTCGCATTGTTTTTCTTATTCTTTTATTTTTTCAATTCCTAGATACCCTTTTTTTCCCTCTCCTGGTCATCCTGCTCAACGTTTTACGTTGCTACTGCTTGCCGCGGAATAATTAGGTTCCGCATTTGCGAGTAGATGGCTTTTTTTTCCTTCTTTTATTATTTGGCACTTCCTCTCTCTCTGCCCCGGCCTTTCTTGATGTGATGCCTTTGCCGTTTGCGACGCTTTACGCTTCCCATCATGCGTTGGAAAGTATTATCATGTTGTCGCAATGCCGGTAGCATTCCTTTAATATGTTTTTTTTTTTATATAGTACGCCTTTGGAGGCGACGTGCGTGTTTTCATTTCGCGATATATTCGCTGGCGCAAACAATCTGTCTCGTGCGGAACGTTGCGAACGGAGCGAAGTGAGGGTGTGACTGCCGCGCTAATCTCGAGATCGCGAGAGCCAGCGCGTCGGTGACGCGTGTGGCGCGATTCACAGCATCCACTGCCGACAGACCTGCCAGACGACGCGCGCTTCTCTGGCGCCATCTCGTAGCCATCATCGCCGCACTACGCTTTTCTTCTCACGCTTTCGCCATACCCTCCTCCTCCGCTTTCCGTCTCAGTGGTTCCGCTGCATCCTCCTCTCCGCTTTCTTCATCGCGTCTTTCATCCCCCGCTGCGGTCCGCTTTCGTCTTTCGCTGTGTTCATTCACTAAGTTACGCCGCCGCCGCTCGCCGTAGGAACGGGTGCCTAAGAGCTGCGCTCTGTGCTCTAAAACGTGTTGTCGTCTTTGAGAATGTCGAGCTCCTCGTATTCGAGAAATTTTGATGAGAGGACCTAGCCTTCACTGCTTGCCTCAGTTTCTTCCCGTTATGCTATGCGTTGAATGTTTCTTTTTTTTTGAGGGGAGGGGGTGAGGGGTGGGGTCTGCCTTAGCACTTGTTTTGGCGCACTACAGGGTAAGAAAAGACATGATAAAACCGTGCACGCGTGCGGATGGTGCCACGTAGTCAAAGACGTGGACAGAGTAAACGTCGGGATGAATCCCCTATACACAAGAGCAAGAAAGAAGACTGCTGAAAATAAAAGACCGCGGAAAACCTTGCGTGATGTAGTAAACAAGAGTAATTTCTACATACCATTCTGATGCTGCATTGTGTGTTGCTATCGTCCATGTACTGGAAGGATACTAATTATTTTGACCGGCTTTTGTTTTTTAACGGTCACCTAAATCCAATTTCGCGAGAGTTTTTGCATTCCGATCTTGGTTCGTGAGGCAAAGAATGTATCGCTTTAAAAATAGGAAAATTGCGCCGATGGTTGCCGATACTCGTACTATAATAATGTTTTGGTCTTGGTTCTCAGTTTCACGAGGAAAGTGAAGTACACGGACCAGCGACGTAGAATATATGTACCAAGTAGGAAATAAATCCTCTGCAGGCTATTTCACTGAAAAAAAAAACAAAAAAGAAACAGAACAAACTACAGCTCTGTCAGCTGAGGAAGAGATGGGTAGACAAGAGAGGGCTGTTAAGCAGAAAACCATCTGAATGGCTGCCCAACGCTGGTGGAAGGGGAAAGGGAAATAGAAAGAAGAGACGTGAAAAGGAAGAAAAGACACGATGAATGCGAACACGCGTGCGCATGGCAGCAAGTTGTCAAAGACGTTGACTGAGTAAACGCCAGGATGAATCGTGAAAGAAATGGGATAAAGCACAAAACCGCCGGAGAACCTGGCTCGTTCTTTTATTACTATTTGTCCTAAGACATTCGCCCTACCCATTCCCTGCCCTGGAGCGTATTCACACTAAAGGGTATTGATGTTTCTGATTCTCGTCACAAGGCAGTCAAAGACGAGAACAAAAAGGGTTAGAACATGCGTTACTCGATGAAACACGAGCCCAGCAATTGCAGCGCACCCAGGCTGTCCGCGATGTTCGTGTGTGGTATGTCGCAACGTTGCCTTTTTCTTTTCTTTTTTTTCCGCCGCCATTTCGCTCCCATTTCCATTTTCTTGCCTTTTGTTAGACTTCAAAGACAGGGAGATGAGGGAGACACGCCTGCATATTATCAAAACACGAGTTCTGTTTCGATCCCTTGCAAGACGACATAACCGTCGGCTCTGTCTCTCTCTCCCTCTCACCTCCCGTTCCTCCAAGCTGTCCTTTTGAGCAAAATCAATAAGGTAGAAGTTGGGAGCACGGGAAATGCAAGACAGCGGGGAATTAGGGTTCCGTTCAGTGAGTTTCCTATTGATGCCTGGAAAGTTGATTAAAGCGGAATATTGGTTAGCGTGCGGTACAAGAAAGCAATGGGGGGGGGGGGGGGGGGGGAAGGCCGTCGAAGTAATCTAATATCACAAGCTGTCTATGCACTGGAAAAACATTGTGCTCCTGTCTCAACGCTTGGGCCGAGCAAATAGGCACTCCTGAAATGATTTTGTCTTCTTCTCCGTATATTTATTATTTATTATATTTTCTGGTGTTGAGTTTAGAGCATGCTATTGCTGCAATGACATTATCTAATCTCACATTAACGCAATTCTAGTAATAACAGTACGGTCATTTACTTTTTATAAGGAAACCTTGGTATGCCTAATTTTATTAAACATCTAATGGAATAGTTATAAACCCTAAGGTAATCTTCTGTAATTAAAGTAAGTCATTAGAGCTTCTTGCCATTCATATAGAACTCTGTATAGCTACAGTTGCCGCCCCAGCCAGATACCGGGTAAGCTTGCACTGCGCAAGCGCAATCTGCGCATGAAAGTGGTGGCATGCGTCGCGGCAACGGTATCCTATATCCGTGGCGTTCTTCTCCGCTATTTCCCAGCTTCACACATCATAGTTTCCCTACTTCGCCTGCGACAAAACAAAGTCCATGTACATGCATAGGTAAACAGGCATGAATTTTAGCAGTACCTGTCACTTTCAGTTAGGATCAATCAATACGCACAACAAATTCTAGCATCATGTCGTCGCCTCAGATTTCTATGCTACATGAAAGCACTCAAACGTTTTTTTCGCTATGCAGCACTGGCCGTGTATTCACATTTCTCAATATATCACTTCGTCGTAATTTTTTTAAATTTTTTTTCAATAGTGTACGCTTCTTGCAAGTGATGTCAACATGTTACCTATTTGATGTCTACGTGAAAATCTTTTTCGTGTATCAGCAAAGCCCACATTTTCCCCCCTCGACATTCGCCGCCAGTCAGAATGCGTAGGTCCTTGGCCAACATATTCGTTGCAAAGACGAGCGTTAATGGCCCTCCAAGGATTTCTAGAAGCGAGCAATATTCTCGGAAACTATTGAAAAGAGTGTTTATCTGTGATAAACTAAGTCTATGGAATTTTTTTTCAATCTGAATTTGGTCAATGCAACACCTAGGTTCATGTACCTTCATTTGAATCGAATCCATGCTGTCTTATGTGCCGTGATTTGAATACAGTTAGGTTACCGGACTTTAAGTTTACTTTAGTGCACCTATGAGACTGAACTTTATGTGCCGTTTTTCTGAGTTGACTTTCAGTTTTAGTGTGGCATTAGTGTACTTATGTGACTGGATTTTGTATTTAACTTAATGCACCTTTGTGACTGAACTTTGTGTTGCTGTGTTTCTGGGTGGACTTTCAGTATTAGTGTTTTATGATTGTCCGTAAGTGACTGGACTTTGTGTTATTGTGATTAGGAGTTGGCATTTAATTTTATAGCGTGTAGGTTATTTTATTTCATTTCATATCTCTATGTGAAAAGGAGTAGCCGGCGCCAATTAAAGGCGTCAACATCTCCTAAATACTATATAATAAAAAAAGAATGCTTAGCCACATGCAGGTAGCGGCAACATCAGTGCTTGGCCGACTGTGCCAGATTTTGCCCTTTCTACCAACGTGCATGTTTTTCTTTTATTGCGATAGCAATTATATGGACACTTCAACCGGATTTCTGCCGGCGGCGTCGCCATCGCCGTGAGGTTCCCTACAGATAAAATCTTCGCCGCGCGCCGTATGCCCGAGCGGAAGCGTGCGGGGACGCGCGCTATCACGGAGAGCGAACGCACTCAATCTCCCACGCGCAAGCAAGGAAGCGGGAAGCCAGCGCTGGAGGGAGCGGGGGGGGGGGGGGGGGCGCACTTCTACTCTGCCAACAACCGCGCTCGTCGCTCGCTCGTACCGTCGCTTATCTCCACACGGCTCTGACCTTTATGCGCCGTGCACTCGCCGCTCAGTTTCCGTTGAAGCGATAGACCGCACGTACCTTCGCCCGTTGCTGCGGCGTATGCGGTTGCTGCCAGCGTTTTGACAGTCGTTGTCTGCAGTCATTCAGTGTGATCTATTCATGTTTGTTTGTGCGCGCTCACACCACGCTTGTTCAATCAGTTAGTAATAGTCGGGCCACATTTTCCAACGCACGCTACACATGCAATGCTGCCCGGGTCGGCAGTGCAGCGCTACAGGTGTGTCCCTTCGCACGCGCTGCCCACGGGAAGCGCTTCTCATCAACACCACCGTTTCACACGCGCCTTCTCGTGGTCATCGAGTCTCTCTTCATGTCGGTCTACTTACGCCGCAGCACACCTGCTTACTTAATCAGCTCATGTTTACTACAATTCATATTGCTACCAAAGCCGCTCACCTTACTTCGTATGACATTGCTGTGTTGCTATCGCATTCATTGCTTCGCCCTTAGGGCGAAACTGTGACATTTTTCTTTCATTATTTCTTTTTCGTATTGGTTCACTCATTCAGAAGGAACTAATGGAGCTTTTACGCATTCTTTTTTTTTTCTTCTGAGCTGACAACCCCACTGCAAAAATTTTTCTGCAAAAGTTACAAAAAAATAGTATAAAAGAACCTTTATGTAGCGCACAGCGTGCATAGCCAAATGTATTTCGACAGGGCTGAAATCTGGTTGACCACTTATTTGCGAACTGATAGAACTTCGGTGTCGTGTTTGCACGTCGCGGACAAGGAAGGTCCATGGAATTCGGAGCCTCATTTTGCATCTATTTCGCTTTTAACTGAATATCCTTCCGTATATGTGCTTCTTTGAATGCACATTGCGTGTTAACGGCAACAAACGACCTGTCTTGGCAGAACCAAGTGCCGCACCAGGTCTTCTTATGTCTGTGCAGTGTGACGAGGACATTCACTGTCCGCTTTATCACCATCAGAGGCGAGAACTTCACTCGTGCATCTAGGAGCGTCGGGGAAGTAGCATGTTGTCTTTAGTAATATATTACTGGACAATGGCCAGCTGCTTCATGTTTAGAAAAGTGATTGCTATCTGACAGAAAATAAAATCGATTTCTTTTTTTTTTTTTGCTTTTAAGTTCTGCTTTAGCGCGGGTTCACTGCGTGCACGCACAACACTGATTGAAGACTGGACGCATTAACCATCATATTTGTTTTATTAACTTGCCTCTGTTAACTTGCTCTTATTCCTATATAGGTATATATGTATGTCGTTATATTTTCTCATTCAAACATTCCGGCGCCTCATTCCGGGCAAATGTACAGTTTCCTGCGTGCGTTGCTTGCTCCCATATGTGATGCATTTCTGGTTACATTCACACATGCAATGTAGCAGTCAAGAGCGTGGTGTTTCCAGTGCTACACGACTCGTACTTTTACACCTGATCTGACATATAACCCTGCCTAAATTGCAATGAGTTTCCAGCATATGACATCGTAGCCGCTAGTAGGGTAGCCAGTCAAACCAGCCTAGCTAAACTAAGGCTTCAGTGTTTCTTTTCGTGTTCACGGGGAGGGAGAGAGAGAGAGAATGTGTGTGTGCATGCGTGTTTGTGTGCGTGCGCACATGTTGTGGGAGAGCGGGTGCGAGAAAGGTGCCAATAGGACCCAGCCTTTACACTAAGCTGCATTGTCGAGGAATCGAAATGCCGCGCTTGCATCCAGAAAGTCCGCAACATTTCGGCGCTGTACTATGCCGGCGTTTCGGCATTGCGTTATAGCCTGCATGTGTCGTATTTTCGCGTATACGATAAATTTCAATACCACAACCGACAGTATCTCGCATTACTCTTCGACTTTCGCGTAAAGTTGACGCATTGATTCTCTCGGAGCGAGAATTTCATTGTATGGCGAAAAACGCTCGGTTTGTGTACGTCATGCAAAAAGAAGGATAAAGGGCGTTTCAGACACTGCCAAATAAAATAAATAAAAAAGAACTCCGACACACAGGCAAGGCGGCCATGTCACCACCGTAAATAATATGCGATGAATGCTGCAATGGGTTTTGTAATTCCTCCTATATTTCACCGCCTGTCATAACTAGTTTAATGTAACGATTGGGCTATAATGACAAACGATATATTTGCTTCGAAGCGGTAATATCGACATGCGTGTAGCGAGCCCCAGACGTGTTCTAAAAAGAAACAAAAAATTGTCTACGCTGTTCCGCGTCTCAAGATGCAGTTTTTGCAATATAACACGAAACTTTCCGCAGGCCCGTGTGATATCTAGGCTCCACGTTGCGTGCCCGCTTCGCTTACATATGCCTTTCTTTATCCCAGAATTGCGTGTGTATACTTTGCATCTCTCGTGCGCGAGCCTCACTCGTTTCATTTGGCCTCGGCTTCCGTCGACACGTTCCTCGCATTTCGTCGCGCATATACATGCCCGGCGACACATCGATCACGCCTTACCGCAGTCAAAAGTGTTACGGTCGAGAAGAAGAAAGAAAAGAAAAAAACATCACACTACAGACGCGCGCGAACATTTCTAACCACATAACCTCCTCTGTCGTCGTGTCTGTCCGACCCCGGAAGCGAAACTTATTTTTTGGCATACACACGTATTCGTTTGCGTGGGCCAATTCGATCGCCCGGGTTCGCTACATTTTGCTATTCCACCCACGTTCGGGATGGCAGCGACATGCGCGCTGAGTTTGGCGGTGGCCCTATTGTTTTATTATTTTTTTTTTTCGCTAAAGCACGTTCTGCCCCCCTGTATGTGTGGCTTTCCATTCGTGCACGATACAACATTGTAGCGTGTCAAAGTGCGAGCGAGGCACTCGCGCGCATCCTCATCGCTTCGGTCCTCACGCAATTTTTACTCGGCCGTTATGATATTGCGTATTCACGTATTCGCTCTGATGGCATACATGGCTACACGCGGCTTCTGCCGCCCCTTCTCTCGTTTTTCGATCCAGAATGCGCCGCCTTTGGACGCATCGGTCTGCGATTGAACCGCACGGCCTCGTAGTCACATCGTGCAGTATACAAATCGACGCTGCTTTCTATTGCAGTTGCGGGCCTGCGTTTCCGTGAAACGTTTTATGCTTTTCTGCCTGTACAAAGGCAAACTGTTTTGGCCTCTCAATTTTTTTTTTTTTGAAATCATTCTATCGTGCAAAATGTTTCGAAACTTCAGCGACGGTAACAATACCGCTTTCGCATCGGTGTCGAGACGCTTGTTCGAAAAGCCCCCGTATACCAAGCTCGCAATTCTTCGTCAAGCTCGCGTCTCAGTCTATGCGTTTCTATATATCCCTCTCTTATCTTTCTGAGCCGCAGAAGAAGTGTACTTCGGCCTCGCGCTTACCACGAAGACCAACAGCGGAAATATATCTCACTCCATATTCGGCCCGGTTTCAAAGGTTTCTATCATTTCACAAGGTATTCGAGCGAGTGGGCATTGAGGGAGGAAAGAAGATTTCGAAGAAAAGCCCATGTAATGTTTCTTTCATTTATTTGTTGTTGTTGTTTTTTTTTTTCGTCTCATTTTTCACCAGCAGTTAGGAAACATACAAAGGATGCTACGTGCTCCCGACCCGCACAACCGTCCCCAACCGGAGGTTGAAAAAAAGCAAAAAGAAAAAAAGACACTATTAAAGGGAAAGAAATGCAGCAGCGGAAAACAAGGACACTGAGAACGACTAGGGGATGGTGGGTGTGTGCGCACGCGACAACAACAAAAAAAAAAAAAGAAAGAAAAAGAAAGAAAGAAAAACCAAAGAGCGACTCGGTGAAGCGGGCGAGAAAATTCGATCTTCAATATGGCGCGCTGCACTTCCAGCACTGGCTACAACATAGTTGCGGCTTGTTTATCGACGCCGCTTTCTGGCTGCGAAGGTATTGGCGCATTCGTCGATGTGCCGGGAATTCTCACGGTCCTAGCGCGGAGATAAGTGAGCCCTTGCAGTTCGCGGCGCAGCAGCAACGAAACAAGCAAGCAAGTGCGCGATTTCCATACCTCACAAGCTCAGGGAGTGCTGCCCTTATTTTTAGTACCGGTGCCGGATCATGCGTTCTTGAGTCCTGATGGCTAGCTTCAGGAGATATGCGCTGCGCTCTGTTAGCTTCGGTTGTTTATGAATGCTGTTTATTGTTGCTTGAAACTTCACCGTATGTAAACAAAAAAGGCGGCGGCATACTGATTGATGTTGACACTTTACTGCTACTGAGCCGAACCCACAACCTTTCGTGCACTTTCATTCCCCATTTACCTTGTTATTTTCTACATTTCAATTTCAACCACAGCTAATTTCCTCGATGCCTTCCTTGGCTTCATTGTTTGTTGGCTTTATATAATCATGATAAACAAAACTCTAGCCCCTCAGTGTCCCTTCTTCTCGAAGAGTTCACTTGAGGCCACGCAGTGCCGCTAACCGGCTTTGTAGTCCTCATGCACTGGGATACAAAAGCCCTCCGCCTACTTAATGTATGGTAGATATAAACGTTCGTTAATCTACCCGAGCGCCAGTATTTGGGCCATAGGGTAGTTCCTGTGAACGGTAAATAGACGATTGATTGATTCACCGATTATTGGCCTATTCCTTTTAGAATTTCAGCCTAGAACCAGCACACATAAAGTGTTTTTTTTTCCTTTAATGTTGCAATGATCTGCCTGGTCATGTTCGTACGTCACTATTGACTAATTTTAGAGCGCAGTTCTTAGGTGCCCATTCCTGGGTTGAGACTCGGCGTCCCTCGGCGTAACCGCGAGAACGCGCTGGTGCTACTGTTCGCGCGTTCATCGTCGTCTACTTCCACAGCAGGCTTCGATGCCGCTCATCATGCCAGCGTTCCCATGCTGCCCCTCCCTCTGCGAAGGCGCTGACGGCACTGGCCCGCTGCCAGTCGGTGCGGTGATTTCGGTCTCAAATGGTGTGTGATGCCATTTGAGACTACCTTGACCCCAACAAGGACTTTCCATAAAGGTTTCTCTCTCTCTTGGTCTCAAATTTTTTCCCTCAGTATATCGCTAATGAAAACACGTATCGAGCTGCGCTCAAATTTCGCATTAGCGAGTATCGTGATTGTCAGACACTTTGTTTGTTTGCAGTTGATATATAATGTTTCACGCACTCATGGAATAAAGTCAGTGGCACTGCAGTGTGTATTTAAAGAAAACGTGGGCAGCTTGCACTAGTGGTGCAAGACTGGAGCAAACAGCGGAGCTGGGGATCGACCTAGCTTCTTCCAGGTTTTACTAGGCTTGGCTAAGTTTTCCTAGGAAATGCTAAGTGATCCTGGGCACGGTATTCCCAATGAGCTCGCCGCTGACGCGCAGATTCGCGCTCGGTCGCGCGACGCGCTTCAAGATGAGGGGCTTCTTCGGGTATCCGGATCTTCTTTGGTCGTCCCATGTCAATGGTACATGTACTCGCCACAGAGTCAAGGAGAGTTCTGCCGCCGTCGCGGCGGCTCCGAGCTTTATCTCCCCGGTGACGTCACGGCGAAGCTGCGCCTCCATACTTGCTGGGGCGTGGCTGGTCGAAACCTGCTGAGTCGCCGCCAGAGGCACCTGCTGCAGTCACGGACACCGCGCGCGTTCGGCGCGAACGCGGGAAAACGGGGAAACGCGGACGGCGTCGGCAGCAGCTCTGCGCATTGCCTCGTTGGTGCTGCTACAATTTCTTTCTGTCTACGTCTCTCTCGCTCTCATTTTCTCTTTCTCTCTCCCGAGCATGGCGCGCGCCGCGCACATGCTCTCCTTCCCTCTCCTTAACGTCACATGTCAAGGCAACATCTGCACGGCATGGAGAAGAAGCGAAGCACACGCCGCTCCGCGAGGTGGTTCCTAGGCAACCCAGGGGACTCATCGCTCAGCGAGGTTTTTTCCGACGCGTTACGGACTTACGGCCGGCTTAAACAGCTCCGCTGTTAAGAAAATTAAGTAGTCAGAAAATTGTATCGGTAGCACAGATGCCCATCAATGATGCATTTGTCGTTAAAGGTGGCGATTATACTCGTTCGTTGAATGAAATGCTTCTGCAGGAGCTTTTGGCGCACTGCTTGAAGGCACTAATTTTCCAAAATTGCTTTCGACTAGGCGAAAGAAATTACAGATGCTGCGAAAACTGCAACTGAGCGAATATGTGGCTTTTTCTTTGGCCCTTGATTATAGGTGAAAGGAGGCGAGGGGGAGGTGGTAACTGTTGATAATGACACGCCTTGCATTTGCTGCTCCTTTTTGCTGTTTGTTTGAGAAACATGGGGAACTTCGGAACCGTGTAGTGTAACTCAGGAGTTACCACGTACACCACTCCGCCGCGTGTGTTTTTTTTTCTTCTTTTTTTTAGGCGGAGGGGGGGGGGGGGGTTCACCTATAGCTGCGAAACTGAATACGTGTGGCTCACGTGTACATCAAAGTGAGATGAGGACATTTTCTTTTGGATGAGACAGTTGTTGGCTGATACAGACCTTGAGCGACGTTTACTAGAGTACTCCGCTCTACTTTTGTCCTCCTCTTCTCTCTCTCTCTCTCTTTCACTTTTTAGACAACAAAATCATGGCTTTGACGTATGTGCCTTGCACAAAGTGCCACTAGTACAACGCAACCAAGCACGTTTTTCTTAGTGAATTTCCCAGCACCCTGCAAACAGTGCTGCTACTACTACTAGAAATGCTACTCACATTATTGATGACTATCATGATGATGGCGACAGTGACGACGAAGAAGAAGAAGGAAGAACGTAGTGGCTCTGGCTGGGTGGACTGTTGGTCAGCCGCACTTATTGTGAAGTACAATATAATGACCGTTTACAATATTTATTCGTATCACTTAGTTTCTTTCTACGCGGAAGAAAAAAGAAACGACACAAATGTTCTGGCTAACATAGGCCGTTGGAAAGAGAATAGTAACCTCATACGATAAACGTAAGACTGATTAATGGCATATTCCATATAGTAGAACCATCTATTGACATCAAACTGTAAACAAAAACTTACGGAGGTGTTAAATTTTCGTGTTGCCAATAGGGTACGCCTAAGAACGGCTAGCAAAAAAAGAGTAAATAAATAGAACCTACGTGCCTTTTTTTTAAAGCTACCTCTGTGACTATCTAAATATTTTTGTTATCTGTTCCTCAATGGTTTGGTATGATAAAACTTTATTACGGTCCATCGGAACGCGCGTCAGCACGTAGCGGGCCGCTCCCACGTCGGTACAGACAGGCCGAGCCTCTCTGCTGCGTCGTGGGCCCGATGGACAGCCCATAGCTGTGCTTCGTCGATGCAGTTTTTTTTTCTGCATTATTCATGATTGCTCGCATTTTGTTACGAACATGTAGTGCTATGCTGGATGCAATGTACATGCATATAAGAACAATCTGTTTCTACCCGTCAGTGGTTGCTTAGTGACTTTGGGGTTGCGCTATTAAGCACGAGGTCGCGGGACCCGAATTTGGGATGCGACGACCGCATTTCGATGGGGGCGAAATACAAAAACGACTGTGTACCGTGCGTTGGGTACGCATCAAAAAACCCCAAGTGGTCGAAATTGATCAGGAGTCCCCAACTACGGCGTGCCTCATAATCATATCGTGGTTTTGGCACGTAAAACCCCAGAATTTTTTAACAGTGTATTTCTATTATAGGAGGCAGGAGCTTGTCAAGATTGTCCTGGCGTTTTCTGTAGCGATTGAAACAAGGCTACTACTACTACTACTACTACTACTACTACTACTACTACTACTACTACTACTACTACTACTACTACTACTACTACTACTAATCCTGTTATTATTATTGTTATTATTATTATGTTGGCTTGTACGATTTCTTGTCAGCCACCGATTGGTCTCTGGTCACAGATAAACCAATGTCGATGACCAAATAGATAAGTTTACTAAGCTTGTTTTGAGCAGTATGCGCAAATACATTCCTCAGTATAATCCTAAACACTCGAAGCACTGGTTCTCATCTGAACTTATCACTGCCCTAAAGTATAAAGATCGCACTCACCGTAAATCCAAAAGTCCTGTGCTTAATAAGTGGAGAGAAGAATTCTACTTTTTTCGAACTCTCTGCAAACACCTCTATAAGCTGGATCATGACTCGTATATTGTATTCTTGGAGAAGAGCGCCTCCGACCGGCCGGCGGAATTTTGGAAGTATATCCGCAAGCGCTCTAGTAATGGCAGCGAGTGTTTTCGCCTGCTCGACTCT
Source organism: Dermacentor silvarum (assembly GCF_013339745.2). Taxonomy (NCBI): domain Eukaryota; kingdom Metazoa; phylum Arthropoda; class Arachnida; order Ixodida; family Ixodidae; genus Dermacentor; species Dermacentor silvarum. The sequence goes on from NC_051154.1 coordinate 253,979,410, forward strand.
AGAGGAGTACAGAAGTCCAAGCAGTCGCGGATTGTTTTGCTGCCCACTTCTCTTCCTTACATAAACCTTCAGGTTTGAACACTGGTGTCAGTCAGCAACACACAACGGCTCCTACATCTAGTCCGGTGTTGTTTGATGAAAAGCTGATCAACGAATGCCTTAAGCGCTTGAAGCCTTCCCTATCCTGCGGCCCTGATGGCATCCTCTCCGCAATTTTAAAAGCTTACAGCAGTATATGTGCCCCAGTATTAACATCTATATTTAATAACTCCCTGAATACTTCTACTTTCCTTCGCATGTGGAAAAGTGCTCGTGTTTTTCATGTATTTAAGTCTGGCTGTAAAACCGATGTCTCAAATTATCGCCCAATTTCTCTTCTCTGTGCCACGTCTAAGATTTTTGAGCTTGCTCTTCACAACATATTGTCTTTTACTGTGAAGAACGCATTGATCCCGAATCAGCATGGATTCCTCACCGGCCTCTCCACTATCACAAATCTCACAAGTTTCATGACCCAGATCTCCTCGCCGGTACTCCAAAGGGGGCAAGTTGACACCATTCCTCAGCAAAGCTTTTGATGTGGCCAGCCACTCACTGCTTCTGGTCAAGCTTACACACTTTGGTGTTGAATCGTCAATTGTAAATCTCTTGCGGAGTTATCTTATTGATAGATCATGTTATGTTAACGTCAACGGCCAAACGTCTTCTTCTTACGTGGCAACTAGCGGCGTCCCTCAGGGATCAGTATTGGGACCACTCCTTTTTTAAAATTTTTATTAATGACGTTCTTTCTGCCATTCGGCATTCTTCATTCCTTCTATATACCGATGACATAAAGATTTTTAAGTCTATTCACACTGTTGATGACTGTCGCATCCTGCAGTCTGACCTGCTTTCTTTTTCTAAATGGTGCACAGATAACCACCTAACCTTCAATGCTGTTAAGACCAAAGCCATGACTTTCACCCGCAAAACAGTAAGCATTTCTTTTTCTTATTCGGTAGATTCTGTACCATTGTGTAGATTCCGTGAGATCAATGATCTCGGTGTACTTTTTGATACAACCTTACACTTTTCAGCTCACACTAAACGCGTTGCAATGCGGGGTATGCGCACTCTTGGCTTTGTTTGCAGACTATCGAGAGAATTCGATTCTCCTACACCGTTCCGCAAGTTGTACACAACAATCTGTCCTTCCTCAACTCGAATACGCGTCGGTCGTCTGGAACGGCATCTCTAGATCCAACAGTGACGTTATAGATCGGGCCCAGAAAAAGTTTCTAAGCATATATCATCACTGCTTTGCTAGCACGGACGCTGGACCTTGCTCTAGCACTGTCGGGTTATTGTCATTACCCTTACTTCGCTGCCGACGTAATCGTGCTCACATTCTGTTTCTTTTCAAACTCCTTCACGGTATCCTTATGTGCCCCGAACTCCTCAGTTGTATCATGTTTCGTATTCCGCGCGAGATCATCAGAGAACACTGACCTTTCCATGTTGTTGCCTGTCACCACCAACACTCAACCATCCACAGAATACAGAGTCTTTATAACGCCCACTTTCATGACCTTGATATTTTTCACAACTCGCTGTCATTATTCTGTTCTGAGCTTTGCATTGTTGTCTTTTAGCTTCACATATTGTTCAACTTCCCTTCTCCTTTTTTTATGTATGCATTTTGCGCCTGGTTACCTTTATGTACACTTTTCTTTTCATGATTGTTATTTTTTATTCATTGTTCTTTTTTTACTGATATTCCCGTGCTGTACTTCATTTTCTATGTATACGTGCGCCAGCCTCATGGTTGTTCCTGGGCACGATAAATAAATGATTATTATTATTATTATTATTATTATTATTATTATTATTATTATTATTATTATTATTATTATTGCGTTAGCACTTATATATGGACACTCCGCGCGAGCTTTCGCCATCGTCGTCTCACGGCGATGGCGTGACGGTGACGTCGAGGCCAATGACTTCAAAGAATGTGTGCTGTGCACGAATTCGCAGATTGGATTCCCGGCCACGGAGATTACATTGCGATTGCGAAAAAATGCAAGCAATCTCGCATATTTTAGTCGCTGGGCTTTAGTTTTGATTTTTAGAATAGCCGTCACTTCGGCGGCCTATATGCCCAGGATCTCCTCACTTAAGAAAAAAACAATAACATTTAGGGTTAGGGGAGTGGCGCGTTACAGGAACTCAGGGGGTCAAAATGAATGCGTAGCACTCATAGTCTCTGCGTAGCCAACGTGCAGCTTTGGGACGTTAGGATCAATCAGTCAAGCAATCAATTTTCAGGGCAAAATAACATTGGCGCGAAGAAAGCCGAGACGCATGACGTGCTGCGAATATTGAAAAATTGCCTGTCACGGCAAATCCAAGATTACGATGGCTTTTCGTGGAAATATCTCCAAAAACAAACAACGTAAAAAATAAATCAGCGGAGCATGCAGTTCAGCCGCAACCCGCACGACACCTCATTAAGGTACCATTCGAATACGAAATTCGACATTCTTTCAAGCGCCCGGCTAACGACGTCTCAGCGCCGCCACATTTTCGAGCAACTGCTTCCCACCTTTCCGGCTTGCGGTGCCGCTTAACCGCGCATAATCGGCGGGCGCCGAACGGGAGGTCGCAGAGCGACGCCATTTTGGAGACCTGCGTTTGGGCTGTCGGTGTCGTTTCTCTCTTTTTTTATTCATTCAGCTTCGTTCAGTCGGCGAAGCGGAAGTAAATAACGGAGAGTTGAAAGGCTCGCGTGGCACGCGTTTAAGCATATGCGCTTTCAGCGTGAATTTCCCAGCCTCGTTGGCTCTAGCACGCTTGCTCAACCGTGGCCGCGGTATTCGCCGACTGCAGTCATTAGCGAGCACGCTGCAGTTTCAGCGATTTATTTCCTCGCTCCTTACGCGCTTTATCCCGTAGGCCAACTACGCGTGACTGGCCTCTCCTAATAAGGCGTGCCTTTGCTATTTGCATTCCTCCCGCTTATTATTATTTTTTTTTCTTCGCGAGGTGCGGTCCCACCTCGTTCGCGCGGCGCGCCAGTCCATGCAGTGTTTATGGCTCCAACTCTCGGCATGTGGCGAACTACCGACTGACTATACAGACGTTAGCTAGTATACATCCGCTCCAATATGGCGAAGATTCAGGTTCTGGGAGCAGCCCTGGTGCAAGCATACGCGTTTATTAGAACCCGTGCTCCCTGAAAACAGCTGCGGATATGCGAAGAATTAGTCCGTGGCCCTGCTAGTTGTACCCCAACAAAAGCGGATTCGATGGTGTGTTGTAGATATTGATTGCGCGCGGTCTCGTCTTCTGTCTTTGTTATCTGTCGTTGGCTTGTCTGTAGTGTACGTCGTCCCGTCCTATCATTCTTTGGCCTGGTGTATGTCACTGCTTCGCATAAAAGATTGAACAATGTGCGCACTAAATAGCTGCCCCGCACGCTTTCGTCATGAATGCGATTTCGCCACCATTTTGAGTGTGCGTGTGCAACCTTATGTAATCACTTAAGAGTTTAAGGCATGCTTATGTCTTTAACGGCCATGAATACGGCCGCGTATCACATATTGATCGCCCTGCACGGTGCGAATCATACGTGGTAACGCCCACGCGCACTTAATCAGACGTACAAGCTGCTTACCGGTCTAATGTCTGTTTCTGGCCAGTCAGCGAACGTTCATTGCTAAAACTGCATCTTCCTTCTGACTTCTGAATAGACTTAGCCGTGACAATCGCCGCAACTCGCTGAACTAGAGGATGTTACCAATCGATCAGTGTAAAACGTGCAGGCCTTATTGACTTAGCATAAGAGAAGTAATGTTGCCTGTTTCAATGCTGCTGACAATATTTTCACCTTCTTCAAGCTTGGATTGCTTAGGCACACTGGCAGGGAATTCGCGTTGCAGGCGTGTGGTCCAATGGAAACAAGGCGCGGTGAGGGGCAAGGATACGGCTACTGGTAATCAGCTATTGGTAATCAGTCAAGGCAACTAAGAAAAAAAAATAACTGGGTGCGCTTTATCAGCGACACAGCCACAGTGGGGTACGTGAAACACTTTATGCGTACTGCAGAGGGTGTATGTGCACTAGGGTACAGAAATGACGCAGTCAAATACATAAGTTACATTTATTCACGCACTAGAAAGCTTACATGCTTAACTTGTGTTAAGGCCAAGATATAGTCCAGCGTTTTCGGCGCGCCAGCCGCGACAGGCGAAGTCGGATACGCTACGCCAGCCACGCCAGCCTGTGGAAGAAATTTGCCTCCTCGACAGTTCGATACGCTACGCCAGCCACGCCAGCCTGTGGAAGAAATTTGCCTCCTCTACAGTTCGGCGCGCACGCCACGCGAGGCTAGCGCCATCTCTGTGTGTGGGAGCGCAACTTCACGGCCGCGCGATCCATGGCGCATGCGCATTCTCACTTTCTGACAGAATGTGCCCGCGCAGTCCGAGCTGCGCGGTTTTTTTTTTTATTTTTTTTTCTTTTTTATTTTTTTGACTAGAGGAGACACTTTATTTCAGACAACCAACATACATAGTTGCCCTAGGGGCCAGTCATGCATAAAATATAAACATAAGTTCGACAAGAAAGCACATCGTGATTTTTTACATACGCAAATACAAAAAAAAAAAAAAAACCTTATACACAGGTCTCGCCTCGTGTGCTGTTTGACTGCCTTCACGGCATGGCGTTAACTTGTCCTGACAGCCAGAGAAGATCGCAGTCCTAGTGCTAGTGCGTCGGCTACGTCAAAAGCGGAAGCGAAACATGTGCATACATCCTCACTTGCGTTGTCATCGTCCACGGACGTTGAGAAAGCCACAGCCGCGCTTTCACTACGGGCGCCGCAAGCCGCCATTTTGCTTTCTGCCCACTGCCCCTACAGCGCGCAGTGCATTCTGGTCTAGCGGCAGCCGCGTGAAATAGAACATGTTCTATCTCCGCGCCGGCTACGCCGTGACGCCGGACTGTAGATTGTGCACTTTTCACCGGCGTTGCTTAACCGCGCCGCGCGTGGCCGCGCGCGCGCGTTACGCCGGACTATATCTTGCCCTTTGTCTATTTGTACGGAGCCCTTACGTTGTGAAGAGGGTGTTTGGGCACAAGAGTAAAAATGAATAACCTCCCTACTGTGGCGCCCGAGACAGCCCTGCGCCCCAGGAGCCCGCCGAACTCGTAGATATATAGTTGAGGCTCCTGTGCTTGCCAAAGTCTCCTGCGCTTGCACTCCCTATGAAGACGGACACGTTCCGCCGGGGTCCGGGAGGTTGGATATCCCTCTCTAATGCTGCCCGAGTCTCTTCATGCTATTTCTGAACACTGCGTGTAGGACACAGCAAGCATGAAATTTCTGCAAAACATTGAACACTTGTGTAGGTCTTATAACTCCTGATGAGATCAGGTTTGAGTGGTATGGAATATACCTACTATGTAGAGTGGGCTGTCTCAAACGCGACCACTCCCGCTCGGATCGACAAACGGACTGCCGGACTAAGTCTCCTTGAACGCCGCCCGCGAGGCTAAATTTAGCTCCGATTGCGTCATGCGTGGTGCGAGAACGACAGCAACTGAGCACGTGACACATGCATGATCGAGTAATTGCTTCCTTCCTCTGCACAACGATACTAAAGTAACACGCACACGCACACACCCACGTAAACAAACCAATGAATTCATGTAACGAAACCTGCATTGATTAAGAGCAGTGAATGTAGCGTATTGCAGACAAAGGACAAAGATAGAACTGGACAAGCTTTTGGCTCAAGCCCATATAGCAACACCTATCAGCTGCATTGCTATGAAATTTTCTAGAGCAGATGCTATACGAGAGCTTCGCGTGCTTACATGCGAGCTTGCATTGGCGCAGTGCAATTCGGCTGAAGTGATTGTACAAACCAGTACCCTGGATCCCCATTTGCAGCTCTCTGCCTTGTGTTCAGCTTGCCACGAAGTGACTTAATTTTCTGACGTTGTCTGTGGCTTGGAGTGACATTCACGTGTTTGTTCCCCTTTCTGATAGGAATGACAGAACATCCCGAATAAGAAGCTTGTGAGAGCACAGCGTCAATTGCGCACCTTTTATGTCAGTGTTCTCGAATTAGTGCACCAAGGACAGTGCATTCTGCTGTATTTGACACCCTCGACAGGCGCGCCCTAACTGAAAACAGGGCCGGTATTTTGTATAGCGATGCATTATGCTTTATTCTATACTAGTCTTATCATCCACCGCTCACGGCCGGCTGATCCCGCTGATAACGTAAGCGGACCGTTGCACTGACCACTGACCAAGCGCGAAAAGCGCGAAGAGGCGTTAGCATCGGAAAGGCATCGCTACAAAATACCGGCCTAGAATTCTTACACCCTGGACCCAACTGACGTCGGCTCGGATGGCTTTAAAGGCACTGCTGTGTTTCTTGAAATCGTCTAGACTGAGTGACGCAGTGCGAACGTTTTCAGGCACCTCGCCGTGTGTGCGGGGTGCCTGAATGATGCCAAGGTGCCTTCTTATTCCGCATCTTGGTTTTATTTCTTCTTTTCTTTTCCGCCTTAAGCATTTCTTCTTACAGCGAAGCTGTTAAGGACTCAGTCTTCAATGGTCGCGTCCGGATGTAGAAAAAAACTCTCATTGGCCGTATGCTGTATGTGCGAGTGAAAGCGTGCGACGGACGCGCGCTTTCATGGGGAGCGAATGCTTGGTGGAGAGCAAACGCCACTTCTTCCGTCGCGCGAAAGGTCGTGGGGGGACGGGAAGGAGGGAGGGGAGGCGACGTTTAGCTGCGGCACCAAATGCGTACTTGCGACCGGTCGCAAAGGGAACTGGCGACTCATCTCCCACGCGAAAGGAGGACAGCGGGGAGGCAGCCCGAGAGGGAGTGGGTGTGGCTTCTGCTCTGCGAGCAACTTTTACTTCGCGAGGCGCCGGGCGGTCGCGCGCACCGTATCTGGAAAGCGATCTGCAACACGGATCCTACCTTTGTATGTGCTGTGCTTTCGCCACTCAGTTTCCGTTGAAACGATAGACTGCATGAACCTTCACTCGGTGCTTCTGGCGCGCTAGCTCACGCCAGCGTTTTGACAGCGGTTGTGTGCGGTCACACAAACAACGCACGCAACTGTTGTCGACGGCGGCGGAGTTTTGCCCGCGTTCGCATCGAACGCGCGCGGCGTTGGTGACGAGTTTATGAAGAACGTGCCAACCTTTGCCGTACACCCTATGGCGGTGTACCGTAGCCACCATAAGGCCATGGTCCCTGTGGTCACTAAATCAACGAAAACCACCGTATAATATATAGTTCTCATTCTTTATTAGTTCAAATAACCAATTACACCATCACACCTTAATGGTCATAATTGGAAATACATAATTCCCACCATAGTACAGCTTCGCTGGTCTTCCATCTCCACCCCAGTGGAAGGGATGCTAGTTTTTTATTGCGATAGCAATTATATGGACACTCCAAAGCAGATTTCTGCCGTCGGCGTCGCCGACGCCGTGGACGTCGCCGTGTGGTTCCGTATGACGTCAATGGAGATGAAATCGCCGCCGCGCGCCGCCGAACGCTGTATGTGCGAGTGAAAGGGCGCGAGGGACGCGCGCTTTCACGGGGAGTGAACGCACAGCGGAGAACAAACGCGCGTTCTGTGCCGTGCTCCCTTAAGGGCTGCAGAAGTAGGCGTCTCTTTCCTCCTTTATAATCACCATATATGTAGAGCAAACGCGCCTTCTTCTGACGCACGAAAGACCGTGGGGGGGGGGGGGGAGGGGGAGGGAAGGGAGGCGACGTTTAGCTGTGGCACCAAGTGCCTATTTATATCAGAGGCTCCGGCAACACTCACCAACGCCGCACGCATTTTGTGCGAACGCGGGCAAAACGCCGACCGCGTCGACAACTGTTCTGCGTGCTGCCGGTGCTGCTGCATGTCCAAGTTTATACAGCTGATAAAGCTACTATGATTACTCCGTATAGCTCTCTACAAATTTGCTATCGCAATTGATGCTTCGCCTTTCAGGTGAAACTGCGACAACTTTTTTTTCGGTATACAGCGTTCAACAGGACAGCTATTTCGGTTAACCTTTCTGTATTTCATCTATTTCTCGCAAACACACCGTCTCTCTCTGTCTCCTCTTGACTTTATGCATATTTGTGGCTGTGGCGAGAATACTGTAGCGATGTGACTAACATCGATGGACACACATCAGCATTGTTCTGTACGTTTGTAAATTGCTCAAACTAAAACAGCGGCGATTAATCAGCTGCGTGGCTCTATATAGCCTTCACCTTATGTCATTTAAAAGGAGATAAATAAATGTGTTCGCCTTTTGCGTAACCTAACAGCACTCTGCACGCCAGTGCATCCAATATGAGCTGCAGGTTGGATCCAAATGTCAAAAGGATGCGGCTGGAACCTTCACCAAACTGGTGTTGGGGCAATAGGCGGCGCAAGAACTCATGGGTCTCATTTCGATTGTAGCTGCTGCCAACTTATGAACGCGGAATTAGGAGTATCAATAGTATGTGGAAGATTATTTGATAACTTCAAACAAAAACACAGGCGAACTTTATTTGACAGCTTGAGGCCGCCATAGCTGCAACGCTATGCAAACCAGTGCCGAAAGGCAGCTGTAGCAAAAGCTTGAAAAGCATGATGATTCGAAATGAATTTCTTTGAGTATGCGGAGCTTCATCGCAATGTTCTTCGTGGATACGGGCACAGCCCGGAAAATTTGCCTTCGCGCGTAACTCCGCGCGTGCTAGAGCAGTAACAATAAACATGCAAACGCAGCCCAGGTGTACAATACACAGCCCAGATGTATAAAATAAGTACGTGTACTGTAAAATTATTTACACCCTCAAAAGTGAGTAAGGGTGTAAGTAAATCTATAGCTCACAGGCTTACACCAAAGAAGGGTGTAAAGGTGAGCGCTATAGACAGATTTGCACCCTTATTTACTTTTAAGGGTGTAAATTATTTTACAATGTGAGTAGAACAAGTTTTACTCGAAATAAGGCTACGGTTAGAGATTTTACACTTCTTTCGTAGTGTTCTTGCATATGTGGCAAAAATCGAATTGCAGGCATTTCATGCCACGTTAATGTTATGACAAAGGGCGTATATATAACTAGTCATGCGTCAGTAAAGCTCGACACATGCCTCGCCGTACACGAACACACGCACACATGCGTGTTCCTCTGTCTCTGTCTAGGAGCGACGGGGAGAAATAAGTTAACCCGCAAGGAAAGAACACGGCAGACGGATACTTATAACCGCATGTTTTTTTTTTTCGTGCATCTCGATATTTCAGACCCTGCCTTCTGTTTCTTGTTAATAGTTGAGCGCAATGCTCGCGGCAAGGCGTAGAAAAACCGATGCGCTCGAACTTGTGCACTCGACCGAACCCCCGCTCGACAGAACCCCGTGCATCGCTCTAGAGCTAGTCCCAAACAGGTCTGCACCTACCAACAACGTCTGTCCAGGCACTCGAGTTTAGTCGGGCCGTAAAGATCAACATGCCGCTATAATTCTTCTGCGAGAAACACTAACGATAGCAGTTGGAGCGCACGGCAATACGCATTAGCGAAGCTCTTTGCAGAACCGGCCCGAGCGTCTGTCTTCGAGCCGGCGCTACACAGTATACCAGGCGCACATGTTCTGCCCGAAACAAGATTATCACGAACGAGAGTTTGACGCCGGCCTCCGGTTCTTGTTTTTCTTCTTTTTCTTCTCACCCGTCTTCCCTTCACCGTACTTCTCACTCATCAAAGGAGAAAGCGGTAATCGAGGCAACGCGACTCGTCGTTTATTTGTTCTAGCGAAAAGTTTCAGCACAAACTTTGTGTCGGGGGGCGCTTAGGGCACCGTGCGTACGTGTGTGCGATGGCGTCGCGCGGCACTCACAGGGTGCGCGGTCATTAGCGTAAACTAGTCGCTGGTCTTTCGCTTCCCCTCCCGCAACGTCTCTTCGGTGCTGATTTTTTTTTTTTTTTTCATTTTGCCGTTATTTGCTGTTCTCCGATGCCGCCAGCTCCTTGCGTCGGAGCGTCTCCCGTGTATAGGTACGTCGCTTCTCGGCTGTTCGCGAGTTTTTCTTTCTTTCGTCATTGGACCGTTTGAGCCCCCTCGTCGCTTGGCCAGTGGTGAGAGTCTCGCGTAATGGCAGCTGCAGCGCATAGGCAACGACGGTCGCATTAGCTCTCGTCACCGCGCCGAGATTGCAGGCTGTCGCTAAAAGCGTCTGTGCGTCTGTGAGTGCGTGAGAGTACGCGCGCGACTATACGACGCGACGCATTTCGCGTTTTCAGGTCTCGTTATTTCGGTGCAACACAGCAGACGTGGATGCGACTCGGCGTTGTTTGTGGCCCTTTGGGGACGGTATCGGTTGTGCTGCCTCTTTAAGTATTGTTTTTTTTTTTATGTTGCTTTTTTTAAGGGTGCAATTTTACATAAGCAGGTGCTTGGCCCAGAGTTATCGCGCAGGGTGAAGCTGAAAGCTGCGGTTTGCGTTTCCTCATTCCGGCGTATTACGCTTTTTATCGTGTTTTGGAGCAAATTTAAAGCGTCTCTAAAGTCTCGGTACAGCCTTCGAGGAGTTGCACGGAATTATCGGACACGGACTGTAACTGTGCCCTGCGTGTTCCTTTCTTTCGCGTGAAGTTTACGAGAAAAGCGGGCCGGGAGTGAAGAGAGCGTCGTCCTGATGATGGATTGCTCTCTCAAGCCCAAGGTGGAGTGGATGCGGATGATGGAAGCGTGCTTTAGATTCCTTTGTTGCTTGCTAGCGGCGGCCGTCCTTGGGTCCGTCGACGCGGCAGTGTTTACCGCCGCCTAGGTATACGTGCCAATAGGCATTTTGTTTAGTTATCGATGTAGTGTAGTACTATGGCTGACAAGAAAAAAAAATGCGTGACGGACATTTTAGGAAATGATAAAAGGGGGAATGTGATGCCGGAGGAGGAAGATCGGTGTATCCCTCTTACTATAAATAAACGCGAAATCTGTCGCGCACCGCCGACATAAATAAATGGTAATAAAATGGGGCGCCGTGATAGAGTTCTCTGCAATGACAGGCCGGCCTTCCTGTGCTGAAATCCACTGTATACTTAGAGTTGCGCGGCTCGCAGTTTACGTTTACCATTATGCTTGCGACTAAAGCCGCGTCTATCGCGCGAGACGCTGGTTGAGTAGATTTGTTTCTCCACATCGGTGGATACCAGAATGTCCAGTCCTTGTCGAAAGTATTTGTCGCAGGCTACGTGGGCTGTGACCCTCGTGACTAAGTCAGGGTTCCGACTCACTGGGGGATGAAAACTAAATCCCGCAGCCTGCACCCAGAGGCCTGGAGTGCCAGCTGGAGCACCAAGCAAACCGCACCACACAGCCGAACAACATATACGTTGAAGGCGCGGAGCAGCTCGTATATTTTTGGAAAGGGTTGTAATAAGCGGAAGAGGATAATGGGATAAAAGTTGCGTCACGGCAGCTTCACAAGCCCTAATACCCCATAAAACAAATGCAGCAGAAGACAACGATGCAGCAATTCTCACGTATCACCCCCCTCCCCCTCGAAATGCACAATATGAGTGAACTACGATTTCAGAATACAATAAAAAAGAAAAAAAGAAAGCTTTATATAGAAAGAGGTAATGCGAAGACAAAGGAATAACACCAAAAATGCAGTATTCTCAGCGCGTTACATTTAGTGTTTTCAAATATTAGCCAGGCGTATTATATTTTACATTAAATAGACTATAGAGAGATACAAAGTTTATGGTATGGAGATGTTAAACCTGGCTGATCGGCTACCATGCTAATTGCAGGAGCTGGGTGATAATTATGGTACGTAATAGATCGCATAAACACACCAACAGCACATACATTCACAGAGATTAAGCAGGGCTGTAAACTACTTACGTGAACGCGGTACGTTTGATGGTGTGAGCAATTAGTCCTCGCTCCTCATCGCGTTATACTTGGTTTACAATAATGCGCGCTTTGTCGATCTGTATACATCGTTTCGAAAAAGTGTAAAGGCTGCCGCTGTGGTCGCCAGAATGTGCCAGCTTTCGTCATTTGCAGCTCCGGTCGCCGGTCTCTTAACCTCCACTGTTGCTGCAGACGAGTGCCGGCGAGGGCAACGCGAACGCGCGGCGCTTGACATGCTGCGGTGGCCAGTCGATCGCTGGCCTTGGCATTTTTTTTATGACAGACTGTTGGTACATCCGGGTGGCCGTAGTGGTAATTAGGTGGTTTCCCTCGCACGCTGAGCGAGCTGCTGATTCAGAGCTATAGTGGCAGGGACAGCTGGTCTACAATTATTTGAGTTCGAGCCACGCAGCGCAGAATAAACGCATTTCATAATTGCCGTTCTTGGACATAAGGCAACAAACCTACTTGCGATTGAGGACCTGAACCTGCAAAGCTCCACCGTGGGTTTGAGCACGAGTATGCTGGAAACTAAATATGTGTTCTATATAATCGCGAGGGAACAATAGTTTACGACTGGCAAGCAGAATACGGAAGCAGTGACCGAGTACACATTGTCAGGACGAGACACTCATTGGGGATCAAGACGATGCGAGCAAAAGTTGCAAAAGGGTAAGCATGGGTGTTATAGCACATTACGCACGCCCAATAGCTAGTAACAACAATCTACATAGTATACTTAAAGAGAAAAGTACGTAATCACTCGACTCATTGACTATTAGAGGGACGCTAAATCACTTCAGACAGATAAAGTGTGCTTTCAAAACAGCATTCACGTCACAGTTAATTTTGTCATATTTGGGCCGTTTTTGGCGTGGTAGAAATTCGCAAAACTTGCTGAATTCACTGTTGGGCCTCTTAGAAAACCACGTTGTCCATCTTGTTGCTCGTAAAACGACTATGTAGCTCCAAAGTTATAAATAGAATCAACGACTAGGTACAGATACAACGATGCTAAAGCAACCAAACTGCCTAGTTCGTCCACCGCAGTAGCAGCAGCGCGAAGACTGCATGCAAGGCCCTCGCGTACACACTTCGCGCTTAAGCGTGTCTATGAGCGTAAGTTTAAGTAGACTGATCTCATATGCGCAAGACAATTAATTTTAATTTCTGAGGAAGGTGCAGCTGCTCACCGCACCAGTCATCCCACTCAGAATATGGCTGTATATACTCGTAGAATAGATACTTCGATGTGTCGCGTGATGCTCGGTGCCTTGTAGCTTCTGATGTGTTCGATGTGGCATGGTTATCTATACTTGTATATATGATCTGCTATACAACCCCATCGCAGCATTTGACTATTTCATTCTCCCTGAAATCTACAGCCAGAAAATGAGTAAAAGTTACTTGCATAAGGGAATAAACTATGTAAAAGCGTTGAAAAAGACATTATATCGAAACTTAAAAAAAAAAGTGGGAAAGTTACGTCACTCAATGTGCCATACTTTCCTGTTTATTTCGCAGAAACATTTTACAGTGTGTGGTTTAGCAGGCACCTATTTATGATAAAAAAAACAGAACTTAGCAAGTGTACTCAATATAGTTTTAGTTGAAAGTTGGTTCTGAATTTATAATGGCCAATGGAATATTAAAGGTCAAAATAAATACCCAAATAATGCTCAATTAACAAAGAATTCATTGTATGAAGAAAGTGTGATTAGAACTTAAATGAAATTAAAACCTAATTAAAATGCAACTGTGTTAAATAATAAAACGCTACAAATATTTTGTAAGGGAAGAAAACAAGTAAATATTGTCTGTCCGGCAGTGATCACGCGTTACTTTGATTTGGCCAGGCTACTGGCATCGCACCGATCGCCCTCTTAATTACCTTGTAAATTTCCATTCCCTGACCTTTGTTGCTTAAAACGGAACCGCCCCCCACCCAAGAAAAACAATTCGGCGTACTTTTCTTTTAAAAGTTTATAGCGAAAACGCCGAGAACTCTAGTGATGACGTATTGCTACTGAACGCGATGTCGCGAATTCCGGCGTGGAAAGTGCCCATCCTCAGGCCCCATCAAAAATTTCGGTTATAAACTCTAAAGCGCCGTGCAGGAAGTGTTTTATCGCAGGAATGTGCATAAAGGGTTTACTAGTAGCCGACATACAAGGGAATGCAAATTGTAGAGAGACCATAGTGGAATAAGGAACGCTACCATTTTGGCAGCCGAGGCTCTCTCTCATTACCTCGACCAACGTCGGCAAACGACCTCGTAGAGCGGCGTGTGCCTCGCCTCCTCCCCGTGCCATGCACATGTTGCTACATGTTGCCTTGGTACAACGCCACCTATGTGGCGTTGCTTGACATGGGACGTTAAGGAGAGGGAAGTTCTTGCGTTCTCCTACAGGAACCGAGGGCCCGCGTCACGTTCACGAAACCTGGCTAGACTGAACGTAAATGCCACGTTCTTCCCAAGCTGTCCGTTGCCTGTATGGATGAGGCACATATGTCAAAACAGTTCATTCGGAGAACTGAGGACTGAACGCTGTTGCGAGCTATGAATGTGGCGCGAAGCGTTCCTCACAGGGAAGATGGATACGCGCACGAGTCAGCTATAGCGGTCGCTCGTTTTCTCGTCGAGTTAACGGAGACACGTATATGTGTGTTTACGTTCACTCGTCCAACTGACTCCGTAGTGTGCGCGTGTTGGTGTTTAGCTGAACGGCTGTCGCGCGGAAGCCCACGCTGCTTTACATTCACGGCGCTTGGCACAGCGCGACGTCCAACTCTGCGTGCATATAATATTCACAGCACCGTAGTTCTCAGTCACCCTTGCCGTCTTTCATATGCAACCCTTTCTCTAGCGACCTGGCGTGCGCTCGACCGCACTACGCCTACTACTGGTGTACTTTCGTAGTGTGCTTTCGTCATGCACGAGCCGCCTTTTACACGGCCCAACCACGTCTGGAACGTGTGTACTGCGCTACCATGGCGTGTTTCTGTGCAGTCGGCTTATTCACGGCTGAAGCTGCGTTCCGTATTTACTTCGTGCCTGTGCGGACCACCGTAAGCGGCCGGTTTCTCTTACCGCAACCTCTGGAAGAACTAAAATACTACCCTACGCCATTGCCACGCATAGCCGTGACTCGAGCCAAAATGGAAAACTCTAATTAACGGCTTTCGCAAAGATACTTCGTCTGTGGAAACAGTGAAAATAATAAAGTAGTTTAGGTTCTATCTGCAAGAAAAAAAAATATTTTTATCGCTGGCGCATATGGCAAGCAATATAAGCGGTCAATAGGTCGCACAGTGATGTCAGTGGACTTCTCTGCTTTTTCTGCATTAACTTCGAGCATTTTGAGAGCCGGGCGTCGTTTCTTTACAAAAACGGCAGGAATAGGTAAGACAGAGAATCTTCTAACACCTCTCAAATGAACTAACAAACAATTCATTGACAAGTATACCTGCATTTTGTGCTTACCTGTATTTTGTACATGTATTTTGTGCACTGTATTTTGTGACAAGCATACCTGAACAGTACGTACACGGCCGAGTACGCTATGTAATGCATGTTCCCGTTTCTACCATTCTCTCGTTTTTTGGGGTTTTTTTTTTTGGCTGTACCTTTAATTTTAGCTTTCCCGTCCATCCAAAAAACCACCGCGGTTGCTAGTATCTATGGCGTCCTACTGCTGGGTGCGCGATCACGAGTTTGAGTCCCAACGCCGCCAGCCAGATTTCAGTGGGAACGAACTGCAAAAACACGCATCTGCTTAGACATAGGCGCATGTTAGACAACCCCAGGTGGTCAAAATTAATGCGGAGCCATTCATTACGGCGTTTCTCATAACCCTCTGTGCGCTTTCGGGAGGATAAGCCCCATGTCATTATTTGGTCGTGCTAACAGCGTTTTTCCAGCTTTGTGTCTATTCTGTTTACACTGGTTGCGTCTATAAGAATGAATGTCAATCAGCTAGCCTTATCTGCCACCTTGGTGTAAATGTTTCATCTCTAGGTAGCTGAGGAAGCCCTTACTCCAGGCCAATTTTCACGCTGGTGTTGGAGCCAAAGGCCCTGTTCTCGCTTGTTTTTCTTGTCTTGTTTTTAGCTTGCACTTCGATACAAAGCTACTACCTCGGCAACACTCGCCCGAGTGTACAAGTTGAGCTATTGACCGAAACTGCACAAATGCTGACCTGGGCGACGTACTCGAAAAAAAAATGTATGTACTGCCATCGTAAGCAGCAGACAGGAAAAACTGCCATTCCTCCCGAGAGTAGTATACGGAATGGCGAAGCGAAATAAGATTTTTTTAAAAGCAAACCTTTATATGGCGAGGCCAAATCACCTGTCCACAGAAAACTATCATCATCAGCATTGGCTCGAGCGTCGTCGTCTTCTTCCGCAGCTGGCTCGTTGACTTGTGTTCGTGCTCGGCACGCGCTCGTGCCACTGCTGCCGCATTCATCGTCGTCGTCTGCTTCCATAGCTGCCTGCGTTGCCGCTAATCATTCCAGCGTAGAATTTCACTTCTCTTCTGTCGTCGTAATAGGGAGGCAGCGTTTACGGGGGTATGAGCCATTGATTAAGGGGTTATGAGCCGTTCATTGTCTTACGTAACGGACAGATTTAATTTTAAAACAATTTAATTTCGAAGAATCGCAAGCGGAAATGGCGGGCGAATGCTACTAACCACGCCGCCGGGCAAACTCGAGACATCGAACGCAAGCAACAACGGCGGACAGCGGGCATACTGTCAGTGACGTCGTTCTCTCCGTCGCAGCCGAACGTGTGTGTAACCTCACAATTGAGAATGTCACAGACCCCGTGAACGAGGCGCAGACGCCGGACTAAATTCCAAAGCCGACTTATCAGCTTCCGAAAATAATCCCACGAAAGCAAGGACAATTAAGAGTGGGCCCTCTGGTGCGCCAGCGAACGCCGGTTGCTGTCCAAAGACCGAGTCAGAGCCCAGAGTTGTCAAAACACAACAAAATATATTCTTCACACAAGGCAGTTACACACACACTTGCACACTTAGGCTAGGCACAACACAATACAAATCAGATGGGTATTAACAAACACAAGAAGATAATTCATGACAAGCACTAAGAGTCCAACACGTAAAGTACAAAATAAATAGGAACACTAGGTGTCCAATCGTATTCACTGTGCTGGTTGGTCTTGGAGTCAGACGATCTCGGCGTAGCTCGCGCAATTCTCAAAGAAGGAACTTCTTCCGGAAATGCAGACGCTCGATGAACCGTCGACTAGCTTGCCGGGGAATCCCCTTCTTCCGCAGACGCTCGGTCTTCACGTTACATCACTTCACCGGTGCGGACTGAACTCTTTAAACTCCTTGAATTCCTGAATTCCACTAAACGATTCTCGCACGGCGGTTATATTGCTTCCACAGGCGTCCTCGAACATTCTTATCGGTGTCGTGATCTCGTAGCATGGCCAAAGCTTGGGAAGCTTCTACTCTTTTCTCGTACCTTCGACCACCGCTGTCGGAACATTCTCGAGGGGGGCTGATGACTCATCCTGTTGGTGTATGCTCACGCGGTAGTAATGTCTGTCGACTCGCCGGGTGAGAAGGTGTCTCGGCGCGCGCGTGTGCTCTCTCTCTCTCTCTCTCTCTCCGGTTAACGTCGCTTTGTCGAGTCTCTTCCAGACGTTTCGGCGCCGTTGTTAGCGTTGTTGCTTGAGGCGTATGCGCTCTCCCCCTCTGTTGAAGTTGCCGCGGGGCCGGCGTGTTCTTTCGCTAGCTTGCGTGACACGCGGCGCGCGCTTGGATTACGCGCTCTTTTGTGACAGAGAAATACTTTAATGAGCCCTCAGAATTAACCCAGTGATAAACACCGGGGCTGCACGTTTCAGCTTCGCTGGTTAACCATTTTCACGGAGTGGAAGGGCCGACGAATTTTTTAGAAAGAAATCTTCTCATTTGAAGAAGCACTTATCCTGGTTCAGGGATCGTACCCCGGACCAGCACGCGTCTGGTGCTCGAACATACGAGCTCACCACGAAGCTAGTTGATGGCAGTGGGAGACATATTTAATCGACGCATGCCCATAGGAATTAGAGACTTATCTGCGGAGTTTGGGCGCTACACCACCGGGGGGGGGGGGGGGGGGGGGGCATGAGCTTGAATATTCGAAATTCCCGAGAAAACGCAAGCAGTGACGCTCACTCACCATGCGCACTCAGTAAGTGAACTGAGCCGAACTACAGGGAGAAAACATTGCGTTCAGCACCGAATTCGAACCAGATACTCGCATTCACCTTATCGAGCCTAAACGCCGCTCATCGAAATCACTCGGCCAGTGCGAACGCGTCAGCTCACCAGCAGACTGATAAGTTCTTCTTTGATTTTGTGACTATGTTATGAAGACAGCAGCTATGGGAAGCTATTTGAGGTTTCGAGACACCCTGTTGCATAAGCTGAGAGGAGTTCTTGCAGGATATAAAACCCCCTGCAACCTTTCCAGTCGAAATCGTACTTTAGTTCTTCGTAAATCCAAAGTTAACCGCTTTGCATACACTGCCTCAAAATTTTCACGAACGAGTTCTTTGCCGCGCATCTTTCCAGATTGCAGCCACTAGTGCCGTTGGTTGTCGATGTCCTCAATGCCTTGACTTGGTTTCGAAGCACAGTAACTGTAGCTCGTACGCTTTGAGCTGCCGGTTATTCCAGGTCTCGCTCTGCGATCTGCTAGTCTGCTGATATGGCAGAGCGACCGCCTTTTTAAGGTCTAGGATTCGATCCCTATAGATAAACGTGAACTTTTCTTCAACTGCCAGGCTATCTTTCTGTGAAACCCGTACGGGTCTTTTCTGTAGCTTTTTTGCAACTTTCGGGTGAATGACCAGTATCTCCGTGTAATGAAACGCCCACCATCTTGCGGATATCCAAAAAATTGAGCTGCCTGAACCAATCAACAATGCGATGACCAAACGACTAAACAAGATAGACGAATAATATCCGGCGCCTTCTATAATACACGTAATACGCTTTACAAATAACCCCTTTCATCGGCAAACGAAAGTGTGCGTTGGAGCTCCCGTGCCAACGTTATGATGTTGCTACCACGCAGGATAAAGAATAGGAACCGTGCGCGATGCTGCACTCGTCATATATATGTATATGCATCTTTCACTTTAGCTTGGGCCCATCGCTACAACTTTCCCATCGTACCAGAGCTTAACGGTGCTGACGGCTGCTATATTTCTTTACGCCCTTCAGACAGCCCCGGTAAAAGACAAAATTGAAGACGCGGGTTTATTAAGGCTAGCGTTCCTGCAGCCACGGCCTCGTCGACGTGAGAGATGTTCCTTTTTGCGTCTCTCGGAGAGATTACACGCGCGGGCGGTCACAGCCACCCCTTTACACGCGTCTATTGAACGTGCACTGTTTGCTTTCACGCCGTCGGTACCTGAACAGGCTCTTCACGCAGGGACGCGCGCACTCGCTGACTAGCAATCGACGCTAGGCTTGCCAACGCGTGTATGTGGTCATGAACGGCGCGAGAAAAATACCTGATGCGTCACATTTAGACGCGTGAGCAAGAACGTGCTGAAAACGAGCCCAGAAGAATGATGTGTTTCGTTTTACTGCTCACTTGCGTCTACCTACGTGCGTTCTTCCAAGCAGATTTAGTTCTCTAAGAAATAAAAGCCTGCGAGCGACAAAACTAAAGTGCTGCGCGCGCTCGTAATGAGCGCACGCGGCAGCAGCAACGACGTGCGGGCCTGTGGTCAGGTGCTTTCAGGTAATGAGCATTGCGCTTGTACCTACGCAGGGACGGTTTGCTACAGCGCTGTAGAGGTGTGCACCAAAAGAAAACAAAACGGGTGCCGGACAATGTGAACGCAATATATCTTGATTATACCTGGCCGCGTAACAAAATTCAATTCTGGGTTTTTACGTGCCGAAACAAAGATATGACACGCCATATTGGGGACTGCAGGATTAATTTGGACCACCTGGGGTTCTTTAACGTGCACCCAACGCACAGTACACGGGCACTTTTGCCTTTCGCCCCCGTCGAAATGCGGCCACCGCGACCGGGATTTGATCCCGCGACCTCGGGCTTAGCAGCGCAACGCCAAAGACTAAGCCACCACGGCGGGTCTGGCCACATCACAAGGGAGTGCACTCGGGGAGGGGCGTGGACCCAGCGCTTGTGAAAGACGGTGGGGATGATGATAATGCGCGCAAAGAGGATGATGTACGAAATCTGGGTGTCACTTTTTTTTTCTGCGAACGGGAGGGTAAGCTTGTTAAGCGCGCCAGCGACAGGTGTTCGTCGCCCCCTGAATGTGCTGTTCTGTCCCTTATACTCGTATAGCGCCCGTCGCCCAAACACCACTTGTTGCTCGGCAGCGCGCCCACGGGTGGGCGAAAGCGGCGCTGCTTGGCTCGTTAACTAAGATGCCGCAGGCAGACAGCAAGGCGCGCACGTTATAGCCGGCTAATTAGGACGGCGTTGTGCACTATACGCTGCCGCTTGGTTCGTGCGAGAGCCGCGTTCCTCGCGTCCCTCGTGGCTCCTTTCGCCGTTGATGAGAAAGTTTCGGGAAAGGAGAGGGTGGAGGGGGAAAGGAGAGGGGGCAGGGGGGGGGGGGGGGTTGAATGCAGAGGACTCCCCGTGGCGTCTACAAGGTCGCAGTCAGCCCTGTACTAAGGTGTGCTTTCTCTAGCATATTTTTCTGCTTGCTGTAACGATGTTAGTATATATACGCTAGTCAGCGCTTACCATGAGTGGCCGGGAGTTGACCGCTTGAGGAGCACGCATATACCTGCTGGGAAAAAAAAAATTCTTTCTCTTCGCGGCTCTAGCTTATATACTACTAAGGTTTCTTCGTGATTCAAATTCTGGTTGCTGTAAATACATTAACTAATTGATCTGATCGGGCTATGACTGCTTGGTACTTTTTTGATGCTTCAGACATTTCCTTTTTTTAGTTCATAATCTCGGCTTTGCGCCTGCATCTTTTTGCCAGTATCCGTCGCAGCCTTTGAATACGTACCTGGTGTAAAGAAAAGTTCTCCACGAGTTCTCCAACGGCGGCATTCAATCCAGCGGGCGTGGGTGGCTTGCACACGTACATGGCTCTAGCGGTGCTCGGCAACCACCAAGTCATCTGCAGCACTTTAAAGGCGGCGCTTTATCGGTTCAGTGGAACATGCGGAAATTAGCCTGTAATTCACAGCGAACTTCTGTGAAGCAAAGAAGAGTAAAAGAGGGAATTCTAAAGAAAGATGCCAGGAAGCAGGTAGCCAGGCACCCTATAATAATGGAGAGACAACGGGTGAAAGAAAATTAAGCGACAGAGAAGCTGGGCAAAGGCACCTTATTCAGCCTGCACGAACAATATACTCCGTCAGCAGCGGGCTGTCAACCGTGAAATGAAAACGCCTCTCGAGAATGAATAACGACACGTTTATATCTAGGTTGTGGTGTATAAAATGAGGAAGGCCACGCAACAACGGGCATTACGTGGTCTTTTAAAGAACAGCGCTCGGGCACTGCATGTTTTTCGTCGCCTTACAGGCTCCCGTATAAATGTCGTGCATAAAAACGATCTCTGCAAATTGATTGCCCCCTCTCGTACAACACTATATAGAGATTTCATCGTGATGTTGACGCACTACCGTTCATAGAATACCGTAAATGCAATGGAGAAGAGCAGCGCTACAGTGGTGACATCTTTTGACACTATCTTTGAACCGAATACGTTCGAAACGCTCTTTGCATTACACGACACCTGCCGCGAAGAAAAAAGAGACATCACGCTTCATTTCGCAGCTGAGTACTTTCGAGCATGCGTATATCGTGTAGAGAGTGGCTGTTTGGATTATCGAAGGATCCTTCACTTGCAATTTAGATTTTGTAGGTTTCCGTCTTTCCGCTGTCCCGTGTCTCGCGCTATTTTAGTTTTTCACGTCGATGGATTTATACCAGTAGCTAAATATGCAGGATGTAGCCGTTCACTGCATGCAAAATAAGTTATGTGCACTCTGTGAGAACATAGCACGCACCACCATCAGCGCTGGTGTCCTTGGCCGTGTAGCTATAGTATTCTGGGTGTTCAGGTAAAATTTGTGGTCGAGAGGTCGATAGGTAAATGCATCCGGCCAATTTACAAGAAGGACAGATTCCATGAGTGAGTCTGCCACAAGTCCGTATTGTCACTGATTATTATGTAACGGAGTATCATTGTCACGGCTGCCACCTGTTCGTCGTCGGCGCGAAGTCGATCGACGGGGTATTCAAGCCGGTTGGTCGTTCCGTACTCAAGCGAACAAAGTGAAAAGAGTCAGAGTCGGGAGTAAGCAAAAAAACAAGATATTTATCGACTGATAAATACACCAATTAATAAAATAAAATAATGAAAACAAACACAAGACAGACTACCACACTTGAACTTAACATAGCACAATGATGAAGACAAACAAATACGAGCAATTAACAGTAGATATAAAAATGAAACAGTGCGAGGATCAAATACACAGATTACACTTAACAGTATTTCACTAAAACAAAGTTCAAAAGAATCAAAGTTCAAAAGAAAACAAATGGTGTCATACGCGTGGCCGGGCAGCAGCAGCAAGTCCATAAACCGTGAAGTCGGCGCGCAGAGCTTTCCTGAAGAATGCTGGCGGGCCAATTTTGTCGAGGTGGATGCGATTGCTGGGCTGGGTTTCCCGGGAGTCTAGATCTGACGACTTGCCTCAAGCAGGTTGAGCTAACTTGAGGCGAACTATCGTGAGCTTCGTTGCAGACGCTGGTTTGACGTCTCGTACGTCAACTAGTTACTTGGAGTTCCGACGCTGCTAGGCGGCTCAGGCTATACTGGACGGCACTAGCCCCTGACTGCTTCTCAGCAGTTCATAGGTTCAGCTTCTAGACTAATTAGCAGGTCCCAAAACCTGCGCTTAAATAGCCTCTCCTTTCCCTAGTTCACTATGTAGGGAACTGCCGGTATGCAGAGTTAACCTAATTATTTCATGACTCCTCCAAAAGTCTTGGCCACACCCCTTTCACCAGGAGGGAAGGACGGTAGATTCCCCTCTCTCCAAGGTCGAGCCCCGGCGCCACACCACACGGACGCACACGCACACCTCTGGGTCCGTTAATCGGCGTGTCGCTTTCTCGAAACGAGATGCCACCCCGTGGGGCCACGACGTTTTTGACGCCCGTTAATCGGCGTGTCGCCTTTTCGAAATTATATGCCGCACAGTGAGGACACGACGTTTTTTGGCGGCCGCTAATCGCCGTGTCGATGTCTCGACAGACTATATGCTGCCCCGTGAGGACACGACGTTTTTGGCGGTCGTTAATTGGCGTCAAAACCACTCAAAAACTCTCGAAAATATGCCGCTGCGTGACAATCATAATATTTTAATATGAAAAGGCTTCGCAACGCGTAGCAAATAGTCGGGGACTGTGGTAGGAAAAACATTATGCCACCTCTAAAAGCTTCGGACCAAAATATGCCTATAAATTAGGTAATACATAAGTGAGCAGAGCCGTTTATATATGTAACGAGGACAGTCAGGACAGAAGAGTCGTATAGCAAAGGTAGTAGAGCTGTAGTTAGCAGAGCGGTAGTTAGCTATCTCGCCCTTATTGAAGCGAGTAAACAATTGCAGAGAGCTTAAACATGTATTCACATTTTGAGTATCTCAACTGTGTGGGTGGACTTCATCAACAGGGATCATTACTTTGGCGTTAACATAGTATTTTTCGCGCTCGGGTAGAAATAAAAAATATGATGTGAATTTATAACCAGACTTTCAACAAGCCCCAGCGTTTACGTAAGGCAAATTAATGCAGTCGTATTATTCGGCGAGGCGGACACACTATGCTACCTAATCTAACCTAAACAATATATACCCAACCTCTTAAGTGTCTATTTTCGACTTTATGCAGCATTAAAGCAATCTTTTTCCAGTTCAAACTCATTTTGTGTAATTCTCATTTCTAGGCTTGTAAGTGTCCGCATAAGCACAGCGCATTAGGTTAAAACGGCACAAACCTCAGAAGAAGGCCCTGACGTCCGCCAAGCTTTTATATTTAACGAACAAATCCTACCTCCAGTTGTGTTTTGGAAAGCAATCTTCAGTACATAAGCGTCCATGTTCTGATCGCATTATGACCGTTTCGCTCACACACAGAAGTTCTTTGCTCTAACGTTCCGATAGATGTTTCCCACTGCTGAAAAGACACTGTGAAATGACTTCTCTGCCAAGTTCAGGGTCCTTTGCGGTATGCACGCATTGCACAAATAATAGGCGCCGCAAAATGTTTTCAGTCAGCTGCCGCAATGCATTGCGATATGTTATGCGTTGTTCTCCAGCTATTTTTCATATGGTTCTTATCATTTAATAAACAACAACTGGAACAAGTAGGTAAAGCCATGTCAAGCTTGTTCACTGTATTTTTTGTCACCTGTGCGCACAGGCCACAAATGTGTGCTATCCAGCTGATAACACTACTTACACAACAAGAAGACTTTGGCGTCGGCTGTTTGGCGGACTCACGTATAGACGGTGTTGGTGGCGAACACTTATAGGCTACTCGAATCACTCGAAATTCACTCGAATTGAATCTGGCCCACCACGTCTTTCCTGTCAACAACAACATTTCAGTAAACTTCAAAGAAAGCTTCGCTTATAACCAATTTCCACATTTGCTGTAGCATACAAAAATGTCCACATTTGGTATTCGTCGATTTTTTTTTTGTTCCTGCTTTGTTATTGTCATAACTTTTGCGGTAAAAAGAAAAACTTGCCGACTGACGAACTCAATATAAAAGCCAGGTTCAATGCTTAGTAGAAAAATTTGTTAAGCAGATTTACAGCTCTACAGCTTGCTGTTATCGTGCCAACCAGTTGCATTCTACGAACGTGATAGCTAAGATGTGCGGCCACTATAGGAGTTGCGTGGGCGGCGCCGCTGAGCTAGCAGATTGTGAAGTCGTAAGGGTAAAGAGCGATAGCTCTGTGCTAAAATACCATTTCTTTCATCAGAAAAAAATGCGTGAATAGTACGCGCTCGCAATCATGACTGGCCGACGCCTGTTCCTACAGAAAAGCTCAAGCGCAAGAGCTGCTTCTTGAATGTCGGCCCTGATTCCATTCCTTTCATGCGCGCTCATAAACTATACAGCTGCTTAGTGACCGAAGAAACAAAGAACGTGTACGACGACTTCGCCGCTACTTAATGTCCAGTCACAACTACGGACCTTGTGCTTGAGGGACCATATACTAGTGGTGGTGGTGGTGGTTTTTTTTTTATGTTTCACGAGGCGGGTTTATCCTGGCCGTCGACGCCGGGAATTGCTCAGCCTGTACCAGCTTCTTCAGGGTATATAACTCGCCACCACCCGTCTGTAAGTCCACTGTCTCAAAGAAGCTCAATAAAAGGCGACGTATTTATTTTCAATGATCAGGTGGCCTCCGGAAAACCCCAGATGTTGCATTCAATTGCGTCTAATTCTTCTTCTCCTCAAGGCATGAAGTAGTACGTCTCGCTTCGCAGTATAACGCCGGCAGGACCATAGAAAAGGGGTTTCGTAACGCCCATGCAGTTTGCCGCAGTCGGCACAGAGCAGGGAAGATGCCCTCCCAGTCTTAAATGACCAAACTTGCTTATATTCTGAATCCGTTCTGATTCGAAAAAAGTAGTGTAGCCTCCGGATGGGTTAGCGTTTGGTTCGCGCAGGCCTCGCACGGCGGTACATAAGGCTTTCGAAAATGACAGCCTCCTTTGTTACGAGTAGTTGGAAATGTTAGGTACTTTCACTTTTTGGGGCTTTACAGCGCTGCACGTGCGTTGGAATAAACTTTTCTGTTTTCAGGAAAGACCAACATGTGAAGGTTTACACTGAAATTTTATCGTAATTCCCTTGCTTTTCGGGTCCTTCAAGAGGTCTAGAGATTCTCGACAGAATTAGCTTGACGGCATGCAGTCCACGAGATAACTGAAGAAGTGTTCACTTTAAGTCGGCAAGAATGACCACATTTCGGGCAGGATATCACTTGTAGTTCCGGCAGTGCGGTAATCATACCGGCTCCCTGGGCTATTGTCGACACAACTAACCTGTCTAGCCGTCCAGCCCAGCTGAAGCCTAGGGACTGAAGCGAAAACGCAGCAGCCCAGCTATCTGAATCTGTGCTGACCGAGCCGCCCGTGTAAATTTGCAGGTGGTTCTGGTACGTCGCTTCCAAATCTTCCAGCACCAGTGAACGGGAGCCTCCTAAGAAGGAACAGATTGCAGCATCGTCATTAGAAAGGCGAAACGCGCTAAACGCATCGTTGGCGTCTACTGGCGTAGTCATCTCGCCGCTATGCTTATAGCTAAAATGCACTCGGGACTCCGCGCTTCTTGTAAGCGGGATCCTACACCAACTGCCGATGATGTCACCGATGGAAAGCCAGTACCAAAGCTAGGAAGTTATCCACAGCAGAGGTGTTCGCTTCTATATAAGGGTTCCTAAATCAGCATCAAGCAGAAAAGCAGTAAATGAAGCGGAGTCTCTCCTTCTCCGCCTTCAAGTCTCTCAGGCCCTACTGATACAACTACTTCGGTTGAGTGAGTCCACTACTGGAAGAGCCTTGCTTCGAAGAATCCGTACTCGACCTCACACTCAATTCTATTCGGCCCTGATTACACTCTGTGTCCTTAGCTTTCAACAATTTAAACGGGCCCTGAACCACCTCCCTGGTTTAGTCAAAAATGCAGTCCGCGTATAGCATACACTGTTGCAAGCGTCTCAGCCAAACTTTGCAGTCGCGCGCGGCGCGCGGAGCTCACAAGCAGAGCGCAAAGGGACCTTTTTCTCAAACACACTCTTTTCAACAAAATCCTGTTTCTTACTCTTTACCGGCTGCTATATTTTGTCATATAGCAGATTCTCATACGCGGCTGCAATTAGCCAATAGCTGACATCAATCAAGAAGGGCATTTGGATCAGAACGTTTCTTCCCATTGCTACTGGTACTGTATATATTTATTGATGCAGTAGTTTAACAAACAGGCTGAAGTAAGCGAAAATGCACTTTCGAATTTTGATAAGAATTACGTTCTTCCGGAAGAAGCCGACCATTGTCTGCTCACGCTGGGCCGCGGCCACCCGAGTAGGAATTGGCCTTTGGCCACCCTGCTTACCGGTGCCGTAGCCGTTAAGCCTCGATAATTTCGTCTAGTTTTGAACGCTCAACTAGCCTCGAACCACGCGAAACTCAAGATCAGACAACACGCATGCTTGCCAGCACGCGCTCGTCGCTACTGGCTAGACGGCTTGGTTGTTTTCGCTTCGACAGCGCTTCAAAATACGCAAGTTGGATGCGGCTACTATCCGTCGGTCAAGCTGGTGCAGGACAAAGTCGGTCCGCGCCGCGTATAGCACGGACAGACTGCAGATAACTTGAGCGCGAGTGTTCGCTCCAGCCCTGTCGTGCCCAAAGCAAACACTGCGCATACGCACTATACTTGCATGTATAGCTGCGGTCTGCTATGTACCGCAGATACTGCTGCCGCCGCGGGGTGACGCGATGAGCCAGCTCGTTGAGCGCACTGCGGCTCGCTGAGGACAACCGCGTTTGGCGCGCTGCAGGCGCCAAAATCGGAAATAGTTTCGTCTGCGCGAACATAGAAAATCAGATTTGAACTGCATCACCACGGTGACTTTCAGTGGATGGAGCGTTGTGGACACGCTCCGTCCCGCCGTAGTCTTCGCAGTTCAAGGCATTGAAGAAGGAGTGGGAGCACCACGAGAGGGATCGTATAGGCGATCTCTGGTTACCAATTACTCCGCTTCTACTGAATGCATTGAAGTGCTATTGCGGCAGAGTATTTCTAAAATAGCCTATTTTGACTTCAATTGCATTAATCGAGTTATCTAAAAAAGTGATTCAGTGCCCCTTTAAACGGAGCCCATATACTTTACGCCCGATACTTATCGCTCATTTTCGTTCTTTTAGATATATACGACGCTATTATACCGGCTGTCCCCAGCGGTGACGCAGATGGGGACGATCAGACCGTCAGGATATTTCATCAGATATTTTCATCTAATTCTTCGCGTCTCTTTAAGTATATACGGATAGGAAAAGGTACCCGCCCCAATCAGCGGTGAACCACCGATTCGCGCAAGAGGAGGCGAACCAAACTTCCGAAGTACCTCGCAGAGTGCGCTGCATAAATTATAATTTTTTCATTTCCTTGTTTTTCTCCATTCCTTTTTTATTCTACGCGTGGCGTTCAATTATTGTAATGAATTCAGATAGCCATCTCCAAGGCAACCCACCGTCACATTTTTTGCTTATTCAATATGCAACAAACTGAATCGATGAAACGGAGTACAATTGTTACTCTGTCTGCCATTAGGACTTCCGCTCTTTCTCCTGCCGAAAAAAAAGAAGCAGAAAGAAAAGGACAATTTGAAAAAAAAATCAACGAAAAAAAAATTCTGCAAATGACGAAGTGTAGAAAATTCAAGCTATATATGACATCCTAAAATGCACCCCCTGAAAGGACGTGGGTCACTTGAATTCGCTGACTGCCGATGCGAAAGCCAGGAAATGCTCGCTTGAGTAAATTCTCACTCAGATACTTGCTGTGCAGAGAAAAAAGAAATAGAGAGCACCTCGTACGTGAATGTACCTATATAAACTTGTTTACTGAAGCAAATTATGTATTCTGGTGCGTATTTCGATGCAGGGCGTCTTGCCTGCGTACTTAGCGTGGAAAATAGTCGCCTAAGGACACCAGGACAAAGCAGATACACATGATAATGATGAAGATGATGATAATGAGCATAATGACGAGGATGAAATGGAGAGAGAAAGAAAGAAAAGGTATGTAGATAAACAAGACGTACGTCCCGTCTGCTACCCTACGTAGTGGGAAGGGGGTTATGAGTTTTACAGAAACAAAGACAGGAGAGGAAGAAACAAGCAAGACTATACGAACGCTATTTTGTATGTTTCAGCGTGTCCTCCTTTTTGTTCCTTTCTTTGAGTGACCATGTTTGTTTTTTCGTCATGTATGAACCATGTCGCCCAAATCAAGGTATTGCTTAACTGTATAAAACTGGCGGTTAGCTACGGTCCAAGCCACGAATACATGAAATTGCCAGTGCTGCAAGTCAATTTGGCGTACAGATTGCCAGAGCTGCCACGCAAGCATAATGTTGGAGTCGGAGCATTTGGAAACGAGTGTGACACTGGCGATAAGCCAGGGGTAGATAGCGTCTTGTTAACGGTGCTTGAGAAAGTCATGTTCCGCACAAAATCCTCACTTTGCAATTGACGGCAGCGCTCGATAGCTTGTAATGAAGTCTACACAGCCGCACGTGCTTCCCATAGCTATAGCCGAACGCAATCGATAAATCAGCGAATTTTCATGCCAGCTTGTTCCGTAATGTCTGCGCGTATGCGCCTATCTATTCAGGGTAAATAAGAAACAGGAACAACGTACCAACTACTTCCATTTTTAAAGTGATTTGAGTGTCTATACCAAATTATGCGCCTTTTCAAAGGATAGCTTGTTGAAAGCATTCTGTCTGCCGCTGACGTTGCTTGAAATCAAGTGATGGCATTTGCGTGTACAACGTACTTTTTTAACGGGTGACCCCCGTTTCTAACTTCCTTCTCTTCTTCTTTTTTTTTTAAACCTAACCTGCGGGCTTAAAGTCTCGATGGCTGTCGACATACTTCGAACGATGGGAACAAACGAGCCTTAAAAAAAGTATTCGGTTTCCGATTGATGCACTTCATCAGGAGCGCTGCAGCATGTACAGTACGTGTCGGTTGCGAAATATTTCTTGTGAAGTTGCTGCTTTAGCACGTGCGACGCAGCGTAGGTTGCGTCAAAGAGAGTTCGCATCGCCTAACGAAGCTTCCCGGATGAGCACGAACTGAAGTGGCGGATCAAAGTTTAGAAAAAAGTTTAACAGAAGAAACAAGGAAAGTGGAAGTCAAAGCCTGCCTATGATGCACCCATTAGGGACGCATGGCTGACTAAGAAAGGGCATTCCGCTCCGCGCAAGCTCAGGGCGCACTGGGCGGTTTTTCAACGAAACGCACGATACAGAAGAACCGCAGCTACCATACGGAATAAGGGCGTGCAAATGTGCATTTCATTTATACTGCGAGGCAGAAGAAAACGCTTGCCCCACGCGAGAGTCACGAGCCGCGACTCTTACTCGGGTTCGCTCGGTAAAATTATCATCAATACACGAAGTTACTCAAAGCACGAAGAAAAACGCATCTTTCCTTGAAGCAGGGGCGCATGAAAAGTCATGGCTTTCAGGCTTGAACATTAGGGCAACTGGGGAAACGCAAAGGCGGCCTATTTAAACCAACCTCATTAGGGTTTGGTGATATCGCTGGGGTGTCTCATTTCTTGACCGTAATTAAAACCAAAGTTCCGCTAAATCTTCAGTTTGTGGCAAACGCTGAGTCTATTAATATTTACTATAGATTCAGAAAAGAAAGGCTACATAGCAAAAAAAAATAATTTTTCCTACTACACTCGGCATTTTAGAAAACGAATAAAGCAGCTGTATACCTTTTTTTACCTTTCAGTCCCTTGGCCGTCTTCTCTGTGTATAGAATTACATACCGAATGCTACTATGGTTAAACTTTCCGTCTGCGCGTCTGATTTTTCTCTGTATCTGATAAAGTCATGCATACAAAATCTCTTGAATGGTACAAAAAGTGCTTAACACAGCTGGTTGAGAATAACGCGAGTCAAAAAGGGGTGAGACGGATATTGCTATAAGATATATGTGAGTGCTTCCGTGTGCCCGCTCATCAAAGCTACGCGCATAATATTTTTTTCTTTTTTTAATTTATTGTCGGACATTGCAGGAATGCTCACAGCGAGAGGTGAAACGAGGATTTCGGCGTCCTGGCGGGACCTGCTCGCCTAGTTGCAGTCGGGCTTAAAAAGTAGTATTCACAAGAAAAAAAAGAAAAAGAAAAAAATCACAAAAAGTTACGGTGGAATTTTTCATAAGAGCAAATGCCAACCAATCCTGATGCTGGATATCTTATTAGCGAAGATGGCCAGTTAATTGCAAAAAAAAAGGTCTTGCTAATCTCAGCCCCAGATGCTCAGTAAAACGACAAGTAAATAAATAGCTGGCAAAAAGCAATAGTGACCAATGGGAATAGTAGGACGCATAGATAGCACGCTAATACAATGGCAGAGATGTTCGCACGTTGATCTAATGCAAAAAATAGCATCAAAAACACACGCTAACACAATCGAAGAGATGTTCGCACGTTGATCTAATGCAAAAAATAGCATCAAAAACACACACATTACAATTACAGACATGCATTTAAGCACAAGTAACTACAATAGCAGCAATCTCAATTTCGCACCCGATTATTCTCCAGGTGGAAGATGTTAACAACACTCGAAACTTTCTGTGCAGCCCATACTCCTACGCAGAACTGTAGCCAGACACGTTATACGTCATCACTATTCACACTGCATACATGCAAGGGTGACCGGCGGGCGAGTAAAGGGCCGCAAAGCATTTGGAGACCGGTGGCGTGGCAGTTAGGGGGAGGGGGGGGGGGTACCGGACGGAAATGGGAATAGCATGTGCTCGCGCATGTCTGCGGAGAGGGAGGACCTGAAGAACCATAACATGGCAATCGAAAGCACGAATCAATGACGCACGTGCTCAGCTGCAATGCTTAGCAGCCAATGTACTCGTTACAATTCACTTACACGACAAGTGCATCGACACACTTGTCGTGTTATAGCTAGATCCTGAATCCCTGGCAAATCTGCCGTGATATCTGACTTTCAAAACGATAAAAATGTGCTTTCCCTTGCATATATAATGTATTAGTCACTCGAGCGAAGACTACCCATGTGTTGCAGTGCAGCTCTATTGACAAGCACGCCGACAATGTCCTAGTGAAGGAGAGGTACGCAGTCGCTGTGTACAAACATACAGTTACTCTGTATAGTATGGCTATACAACAGGGATGCCAAATTGATTTTTTCAATGCTTTTAATGATCGCGTCACAGAGGTTTCTTTGGCAGGCGAGTATTCACCGCCTGCAGTGTCCACGTCATTCCACATCTCAAGCTTGCTTTGACCGATATCTTCAATTCTGATATCCATTGTCATTCACGAACCACGAATGTTCCCGCTCTTACAAATTTCGCAACGACTGCGTAACACGCCTTGATGTCGACGCTTTCGATAATGTTTTCGTCTCCGCCACCTACGTGTTGCACCTGTCGATTATCAACAAAAGTATTTTTTTTTTTTTTTTGCGGAATGGTGTCGCGAAATCAGCATGAACCAGTAGCCCTCGCACTTTACGCTACTCTCACGGCTGAATCGGCACTGTGGAGACTTCCGTTTTCTCTTCTCGCCGAACGCTGCAGTTTGGCCTCCCACTTGAGTGACTATTCTCAGAAAAGTTGGTGCTTTTCTTTTTCCACTCCGATCAGTAGGCATTAACCTGCTAAATAAACCTAATATTTTCCTCCGTACGACGAATCGATTATTTGCACCAACGTTTATTGCGACTAGTATCGTTTCCAATATCTTTAGGTATCGAAAGCATGATGACGTTGTGGTTGTCTGCTAAACGTGGCGGGTTTTCCGCTGGTATCACAGTGGCATCACTATAGCGTTAGCATAGCTGCTTTATGTATAGCGCGACAAGTCGAAGATAAATTAGGAGCGCTATACATAAGATCAGTACGTATCATCATGTTATCACCGTGGTATTTAAAACAACCAACGTGCACGGGCACGTCCATTATTGCGACAGATTATGGCTAGGCCCTATATAAGCCCCCGAATGCGCTGATTAACGGAGCTTAATCAAGGGCGTAGAGCCATTTCATGTGCAGCCAGCAGACGAGTTATTCCCTTTTTCTTCACTTTCCGCGGCATGCTACACGCCGTAAGCCACCGTAAATGACGATAAGTCGAGAGGAGATTCCCGTTCGAATTCATAGCGTAGACTCAAACGAAATATTGGGCATTCGACTTAAGCAGGGGATGAGGGCGACAGCCGGCCTGTTGTGTTGGCTATCCGGCCAGTTTCTTACGCTGCGTGTTTCTCGTCGAGGTGCACCGTTTCGTCTTGCCGATTCACCAGAGCTTCGAATAAACCGACTCCCTCGGTACGTGGGGGCCCGCACAGTTTTAAAGCGAATAGTCGGAGTACTACGTGGCCTCCATCCGTTCAGAAAAACTTGCAGAGAAGGAAGTACAGCTAGGTGCGCCGCCTTTGCCTTGTCATGTCGCCATGCCGTCATGATTCTTTTGCCTCGTCATGCCGACTTGGTCATGCTGCTGTCGTCGCGGCACGGTCATCATCTCCATCGTTGACATTTCATTGTCGTGACACCGTCGTCGTTCCGCTGTCAGGTCGTTTTTCACAAAATGTCAACGATCATTTGTGCCGCCACCATAAAACACTATTTTCGACGTCTGTACGTAGTACACATTTAAAATAATGCTAGATGGTTCATTTGATTTCTACGCTCCACCTAAGCTATTCGCTTACTTTGGACACTAATTTCGATCGTTTCTGCACTTAAATTTTTTCCCTCCTTTTCGCATAGGTTGCCACGCAGAATAACCTGGAACTGAAATAATAAATAAGCATGGAGGCCCGTCTCATGCAGATACTGCAACAACGACTTGTTAAATGCATTCTCCCTGAGCCATCACTCATAGTCGGCATGTTGGTCAGTTCTTACCTGCTTCCGCGCTAGCTTGCGTCCCGCCCTACACAAACTCCCTGATCGTCACGAAAGCGTCGCAGGCTGTGTTCACACTGCACTGACGCCAATGTCAAGAACTGCAGTGTAAACTCAGCCGCCCGCACGGTATTTAGAATCAAATTGAAATGCGCTCTAGCGTAAGTTTGCCATTATAGGACTTAATCGAAGGTATTCGAAATTAATCGAAATTTTGTGTAAGTGCTCCAACAAACTGCGTCCCAAACATCGTATGAAAAAAAGCACTTCTTTTCGGTTCTTGACAAGGAGCCGCAGATGACGTTCATACGCTACTTTTCCTCTCTAATTTATTCAAAATATTCATTTTTGTTCCAGACAGTGCGCAGTCAAGCTACGATCAACTATGCCTATTTTCGGACGCAGGGTTGGATGTCCTTAGAGCAAACCTGTTCTGGACAGATTTGCATAATTAACTGTAACACTTTTAACGAGTCTTATCCCCATTAAGTTCATGCGTCGCGTTCTTTGCGAATTAGCAGTGGAATTTGATTTTATACTTTCTAAATAATGCCTTACAGCCAGCGGTTCTTCAGTGATAGCCAACCTTGGTTTACCTAAGTTATCGTTATGTCGTCAATGTCATTTGTACATGTTCCATGAAATCGTTTTCAACCAATCCAAACCAACCAATACTTCAGCCGAATTGTGTTCAATCTTGCAATACTCATTACCTCCTAGTCGGTATTGCAATTTGTCCATATAAAATTATTTATTCGCCGACCTAGCAGCGACTGGAACCATGCACCTTCACGCTTGTATATCGCTGCTGTCACAACTACTGCCGCCTGCAGAAATTATATCGCTGATAGAGTCACTGCTACCACTCCCTCTCTGCAAAGACAGAGAGAGAAACAAAGGAAAGGCAGAGAGGTTAACCAGAAAAAGTCTGGTTTTCTACCCTGCACGGGGAAAAGGAATTTAAAGAAATACGAAGGGAGAAAGATGAGTATCCATACAGAAATCGGCGCACGAAATTCTGAGGCGGCACACGTCACTATCACAGCATATATATCACCGCCCCGTGGAGCGCAGGAAGTGAACTAACTTCCTGGCTGCCTTTAGAGCACACGTCCGTTGTGACCTCAGTGCAAGTATGTCTTGCTTTGTAGAGCCCCGCTGTCCAGTGTATCTAACGCTTGCCTCTCCGTATTATAAAGTGGACAGTTGCACAGAAGAGGCGAGATTGTTTTTCACAGCGGCAACTGTCACGGGTAGGGTTAGTGGGCCATCCACTTATGAACGACCAAGCCACAGCAGGCACAACAGAGTTTTAGCTCACCTTGGTAGCCCATACGAGTAGCAGATCTTGAAGTAAGCAGCTAGGGAATGTAAGCGACTCTTCGAGGAGCTCGTTGAATTGCACAAGTCCAATGTACTATCTAGTAACATGGGGCGAAGAGCAGCTGTTACTTATGTTCTTGCGAGTGAAATTAACACATATCTGCCACTTTCATGCGCAGAATGGGCGGATTGTTAGGCGCAATTGTTTTCACTGACACCACAGTGAGCCGGCAGCCACTGATAAAAGTATATCGTGTGCCTGTGCTGTTGCTCGATGGTGTAAACGTCTTACCTCTGATACAAGATTTTGATGAAATCCGCGGTGCATGGAACTTTGATTGCCTTGAAGGGCGGCCTTCGAGTCGCAAATAAAGTAGATAAGGTGGCTCCTGAAGAATAAATTCGAGTGCCACTTGAGGCGCAGAAAGCTCCGTTTCCGTAGAACCCGTCACACAGGACGTATTTATCTTGATGGCAACAAAAAAGTTGGGAGTGCCGTTTGTACTGTTAAAACAAGCAACACCCGCCGCGGTAGCTCAGTTAGCTAAGGCGTTGCGCTGCTGAGCACAAGGTCGCGGGATCGAATCCCGGCCGCGGTGGCCGCATTTCGATGGAGGCGAAATGCAAAAACGCCCGTGTGCTTGCGTTGTAGTGCACGTTAAAGAACCCCAGGTGGTCAAAATTAATCCGGAGCCCTCCACTACGGCGTGCCTCATAATCAGAACTGGTTTTGGCACGTAAAACCCCAGAAAGTAGAAAGTAGTAAAACAAGCAACGCTACAATTTCTATACGAGGTACGCAGCACCCGAGTCCATATTTGCACTGTACATGCAGTTCACGTTAGTTGGCGGACGGCCCGGGGCTCTCTTGGTGCGTGATAATATCATAGCCTTGGGTGTTTTAGTTATCTTTAAGGCGGAAGCCTTATTTGCCTCATCGCACAATGACCTTCCAACAACCTTGAAAAATGTCGATGCTTCTGTGAGTAAAAAAGTCACGTGGTCACAGAGACGCGCTCGTGCCAGTACTCGCGTGTTCGTCGTCGTCTTCTTCCACAGCTGGCTCCAATGCCAGCGTTCCCATACGGCCCCTACCTCTGCGAAGGCGCTCACGGCACTGGCCCACTAGACATGCTTTCGCCTTCACGTTCTACAAACGTGTAACACTTGCTCAATCTCTTTTTTTTTTCTTTTTTTTTTTGCATTGGCTATTTTCGCTTCCCGTCTTTTTTCGTGCGTATATTTCCGTTCGTCCAATAAACAGCCAGTTCATAGTCAGCGCTCGTGTTGCGTGTCTCCCAGTCTTTTCTCACCCCGGTTTCGACTGCAAGATTACACTGACAGTCCTGCTAAATCTACTAGTTCGGCACGCGCAGCTCTCGTTCCAGTGAAGTCCCTCTCTGTAATTCTCTGCAATGCCTATGGGGCCGGCCTTGAGAATGCGAAATTAAGTGAATACATTTATTAATTTTCTGTATTGTCTGTTGACCATTGGCATGTCGCCGATATACGTACAGTTATGGACATATGAAACAAGAACAAGAAATTATAAAGCCGAATACCTTTCGCAAGTACTAACTCGAGAGCGCCATTTAGCACCGCTACTTATACGGTTGCCAAAGATGCTCTAAGCCCCACAATAGGCGTCGAAACCATAATCGCGATAATATTACATATATTGCTCAAATAAAAAACCAAAAGAACGCACCCTAGCTAGCCCTAGCTTATGCGTATTTCAATTGTCCATGTCTACATGTGTCCACTACACTGCTATCACATATAACATGTTTTAGCTGAAGAGCGGGTCCTCGGCAGCTGCCTTGCATAAAATAGCATTGTCTTGCAGCTTGCATCGTAGTAACTTTCTTCTTCTTATTATTATTATTTATATTTTTTGGCAGGGGTGTACTTAGAGCGGGGTTGCTAGGCTGTTTGGCGAGGGGCAGAACATTCGTTTGCTCCTTTAGTTTTTCTTTTTGTTGTTGCACATGCAGTTAGTGTTTTTGTTTTTGCACATTCTCTAGTGGGGTAACGTAACTTGTTTTAAGCTTGTTAGTGCGTCTCCGGCCTCCCGAATGTCGGCAGAAACTCTGTTTGGCTTTCGGGCTATTCATTGCGTGCGCCATCCGAGTTGCGCGCGGTACGCGTAAACAGTGGGCAGGGCTGTGCAGCGACTCAAAACGAATAGGGCGTTCCAGCTTTCGGGTGAATGCAAGCGGCACCGACTGGTTTCTGAGTGTGACGCAGGAAGAAGTGGGATCCTGCCCAAGTAAAAAAAAATGCGCAACAAAGAAACTATATAGCAGCAGCAGGGCTCCATCCGGAGCTTGCCTCCAATTTTGTTGAGATCCAAAGGATTCCAAAAGAGGCGCCTATAGAGAAGCCAGCCGGCGATTCCTTTTCTGGGAGCGTCGTAGAGGCATCGCTCCACACGCGTGGTATGCTTTTACGGGAAGAGTATAGTGAAGAGGCGTGCGGAGGGCGCTACGGAAAAACAGGCGAAAAAGAAAAGATGGTAGAGACGGGCATTTTATTGATTTGAAAAACCAGCGGAGGCTGCTTTGGCGCGTGCTAGCACGCTGAGCGCGCGCGCCCAGCGATGTTCCACACATCCCTTTGGTTATTGGCTCCTGGGGATCATTTTGTTTGTTCTTTTCTTAAAGTGACCCCAACTCGCCCTGCATACCCTCTATTCGCATTCGACGAGTACATCACTGGCTGGGAAGGGGCGGTTTCGAGAAGAAGGCCGTATCGCTGATGGTCGTCCATGTGCCGCATTTACCCAAGCTTAGGCATCATGTGCAGGCCTTGCGTTAAAAGTGACGATAACTGGACATTAAAGAACATTAGGAAACGCAACCTCGGGAATAGGCGTTGAAGCGCAACACAGTTTTACTTTCCATTTCATTGCGTGCGTGCGTGTGTGTGTGTGTGTGTGTGTGTGTGTGTGTGTGCGTGCGGCGTGCGTGCGTGCGCGCGCGCGCGCGCGCGCGTGTGTGTGTGTGTGTGTGTGTGTGTGTGTGTGTGTGTGTTGTGTGTGTGTGTGTGTGTGTGTTGTGTGTGTGTGTGCGTGGTGCGTGTGTGTGTGTGCCGTGTGTGTGTGTGTGTGTGCTGTGTGCTGTGTGGTGGTTGCGTGCTGTGCGCGCGCGCGTGGTGTGTGTGTGTGTGGTTGTGTGTGTGTGTGTGTGTGTGTGTGTGTGTGTGTGTGGTGTGTGGTGTGTGTGTGTGTGTGTGTGTGTGGTGGTGTGTGTGTGTGTGTGTGTGTGTGGTGTGTGGTGTGTGTGTGTGTGTGTGTGTGTGTGGCTGTGTGTGTGTGTGTGTGTGTGTGTGTGTGTGTGGTGTGTGTGTGTGTGTGTGGTGGTGTGTGTGTGGTGTGTGTGTGTGGTGTGTGTGCGTGCGTGCGTGCGTGCGTGTGCGTGTGCGTGTGCACTCGTTCGTTCGTCGTCTAGTTTAGTGTTACTGCAAGTGGTAAGGACTATATGGATCGTCTGCAACTAGCTCACTGTGAAGCCTACCCCACATTAGGTGCCATCTTCTACGTTGTTCCTGTAATCGTGTGAATTGCGCGTAAATCTTCAATGACAGCGCAAAGTGCCCTACGATTATTGCTATATTTGAACCACTTGTACTTCGTATTTTTTCAGCACTTCAATGTAACCGCGAACCACAGGCCAATAATGACGATGAGAGGCAGAATTTGGTGGATCTATCATGCAAGCGCAGTACAGAACGCAACGCATCGGCGAAAGAGAAAAATGCACGGTGTGGCTACGCGCGTCATTGGTCGATTACCAAGCGTATCCGAAGGCCACAGGTGCCCAGCCGCGCACAATATTACTCGGTCCAACCAGTTTCATGAGACATGGTGATCACCAGGACGAGGTTTCTCGTCGAACATTGAACCCATAGGCAAAGGCGGACGTCATAGCAGAGGGCGCCGGATCAATTAAAACCATGGAGGTTCATCAGTACCCACTGAAGTCTCGGCAAAACGGTGCTCGCTGAAATTCCAGTCCATCAAAACTCACATGACGACATCGCCTCCGCCGGGTATCGAACTAGCGACTTTATGCTCAGCGAGAGCATGCCGCAGCATCTCACCCACCGAAAATCCTGAAAGGAGAGGAGACCCCCTAAATAAAAGGTAATTCCTGCTTCCACGAATGTCGCAGTATTCTCCCAAAGTGCGAATCCCTGGCAGCGATGCGACTAGTCAGTTGTTACACGTAGCGAGACGCCAATTATCTAGTGCATTATTAGCTGCAGAACATATCCGTAGCATCCCGTGAGCGCTGTTCTATTGAGAACCATGGCTCCTACCTTCCTCCTTTGTCTCAGGTAAACTCTCTTGCCCTTCTCTCTTGGCCTTATTTCCCCGACTTTGCCCAGTTTTTTTTTTTCTCTCTCTCTCTCTCAACTGAGTGCTGGCTTATTGTTGCGTCAACCATTGCTTCATTTCGTAATGATGTTCTTAGCTCTCGAAATACACAAATGTCCTGGTGGTGCAGTTGGCCGAAGCCGAAATTTCTGGCAGTAAAGCGCCCGGTTAGGTCGTCTGATTTTCGTATATATTTTGAAAACATTTAAGTTCAGAGTTGTTGCCATAGCGTCCTACGGCGACTCAATGCACCGACCCCATGAAGCTTGGAAGTTGCTACAACCGCTATTGCCTGCCAAAGGACTTGCAGGGCATCTCGAAGAAAAAGAGAAAGAAAGAAAAAAGAAAGAAAGAAGAAAACAAACTCTCTCCTCACTGCATCTGCGATCTGGCGTTCATAGACGGCGGGTATAGCTCACCTACCATGGCAGTTCTTCAGCTAAAACTGCAAAGCAAGAATCGTTACTTTTTCTACTTTGAATTGCTAGAAATATAATTAAAAGAAAACGATGGTACCTCAACTACGACATATCCAACGAGGGCCTATAATGTTGGAGAATATGCAGTATATTGAATTCCCGCGCGGGTCGAGGGCGACTGGGGCGGTTAGAGGCCCTCGTTTTGCGTGAGCACGTTCAGCGAGTATACATTGCCCAGTGCAGGAAGTCGTGGAGGCCGGCGCCGGCGCCCGGCCAGCATTTATGGCGTACGTATAAATGCGCAGGCTGCAGGAGCGAAGAGAGAGGGCGTAACGTGCGCTCCGGAGTCAAGGGGCTCCCTCCCTTTTCAAGGCAGATTCGTTTTTAAAGCTTCTTTTGAATGTCTGAACCGTTCGCTGCGCGGCCTATTTTGCGCCGGCGGTCGCGATCGAAGGAAACTTTCTACCGCGGCCACAGCGGGGAGCAACTCGAGTTACTTGCACGGGCGTGGATTAGACATAGTTATCTATAATGAGCAATAAAGAAAAATCTTTAGCACAAACTTTGATGGAAAGCCTTCGAGGCGGGGACGTAGCTGCTTCAGATGGTTACCTAGTTTTGAAGTTTCAAGTTCCGCACTTATAAACATGAATACCGTAGCGCGTCGGCTTTCTACTATAAAGATACGATTCCCCGTAGTGCCATTTCCATCTTTTCTTTTCTTCTGGATCTACAAAAAAGTCTACAATTTTCTGAGCTATCATGCAGCAGTAGCAGGGTGCGAATTAGCTCGACGTTATATAAGCGATTTCGTTCTGCTTCGATGACTTGGTGCGCAGCAATCCTACGCACTCGACCGCTGGGGGATTTCTTCCAGATCACAAGCTCAACGTTACGTATAGAGACAGCGGATCTTTCGCAAATGGAACTGGGGAACTCGTCGCACTCAATCTCACGTTATGTTTTCTGCTATGTGAGGAAGGCGGTGGCGGAGTTTAGGGCTCGCCGGATGACCAGATTACCTTGAACTATATGACCAGTTTGTGAAAACGCAGGTTTTTGGCAAATGGCTAAGTGGGATAATCAGTGTGGGCTCAGGACCTGAAGCGCACAGCGGGACAAACAGCAAAAAAAAAAACTACATTCCGACAGCTCGGTGGAGTACTCAACTTGTTGACTTACAAATTACGGAGCCATATGACTTTAATGCAACAGACAACACGCAACGGTTGTGTTAGCCGACCCTCTAATGTGTACAACTTTAGCAGTCGTCTGTTTACATGACAGTCTGCGCCCCAGTATCTATGAGTAATGATTGCCAAGCCGTCGACCACACGGACACACCGTCGCGACTAACACACGCGTGAGGCCGTAATGTTGATTTGTTCTCGGACTCGCAAAACAGGAACTTCGTCGTAGTTGGCCGAAAGCACACATCGTAGGTGGCCGGTAGCGGTGACAGGCCACTACGATGACCTTGCTTGCGGGCTTTCGCGCCCGCCAAATGCGAGTGGCGAACATACGTGTCCTAAGCGCCAAGCTCCCGAAGAAAGGCGCCAACAGTCACACGTACATCGACTTCTCCACATTAGTTCTTCTGCACACATCATCAGTCAAATCTCAACTTAACCACTGCAATAAGCAGAACACTGACTTGTCATTTTGCAGCGTCGATCACTGACGATAGAAAGGCCAAATTATTTGGTGAAGGTAACTGTGAACCCTGGTATGTCACCTGAAACAAGGGCGGTTTCAATAAACAGTAGCATCAACCCATTCAATTTGAAAATGTTCGTGTTAGTTTACCCATGCCAGAAAACTCTTTATACAAGACGTGGCAGTGTTCATAACACTGCAGTTATAAACAATTAGCGAGTGCTGTTTGGAACCCGGCACTAACGAGGGAACGCCATTTATCCTTACACAAGGACAGTTATAGTTTATGAACTGCTCAGGCACGTGTGTGTGTGTTTGTGTGTGTGCGCGTGCGTGCGTGCGTGCGTGCGTGTGCTTGTACGTGTGCGTATGTCTGAATAGTCAATCGTGAATAGCTCATTTACCGTGAATATAGACAGAAAGAACATAGGCATACACAGATCCAACTGGAAGCTGGCACGCGAAGTCGGGATAATTTGCGATGGCCAATCGCATAAGGTACTTATTTAAGAGAAGCTTTGTAATTACGGGCCCAGCATTAGCCGCAAATGTTGATATACTTCGACTCAAACGCCCTGGTATACATTTTAACGCGTTTCGATCGAAGTGTTCCAAACAGGGAAAGCGATAAATATACCACAAGTACGGATGACCATACAAGTGTGGAGCGCCAACGCCTCCTTCGGAACGCTTCAGCACGTTGCATTCTCGAATGTATACGTAGAATTGAATAGTTAGTGAAAGCTACCGAACTCTACTGTGCCATTATATTTTTTCTGTGACATTCTCAAAACAGTCGAATGGTAGTACAGTGAGGTGAAATTCTTGCTTAATAACTGATTCGTGAAGGGGAGTGTGCTCTAATAACGGTAATATAAGACGTCAAAAGGACGTTCGAAGCCACGCAGAAGGACGAAGTCAAGACAATCACAGCTGCTTCTCATTCTTTTCACGCTTACTGATTTCTCTTACTGGAGAAGCACGCAGATATTATCGCCGTGTTTGCCTGCAGTAATCTCTATACAGATTTTGTGTGTGTGTGTGTGTGTGTGTGTGTGTGTGTGTGTGTGTGTGTGTGTGTGTGGTGCGTGCGTGCGTGCGTGCGT
This sequence comes from Dermacentor silvarum, assembly GCF_013339745.2. NCBI lineage: Eukaryota > Metazoa > Arthropoda > Arachnida > Ixodida > Ixodidae > Dermacentor > Dermacentor silvarum. The sequence continues at coordinate 254,022,005 of NC_051154.1, forward strand.
GCGTGCGTGCGTGCGTGCGTGCGTGCGTGCGTGCGTGCGTGCGTGCGTGCGTGCGTGCGTGCGTGCGTGCGTGCGTGCGTGCCAGCGGCCGCGCAACTTTCATTGCCTTGATTCAAAATACGAGTTAGTGAGTATCCATAGAGCCCAACTCCTCCTATCCCGGACCCCTTTGTTCCGTTAAGAAGTATAATGCCCCGATACTACTGGCACCTCTGGATCATTTCACATAAAATCACATTTACCATGAGCGAGGTTCTAGCGTTGACACAGGATGGCTCTTTTGCAAAAATATTCTGAGAGCTTTTGGTGAAAGGGTCTCGGCAATTTCCCACGACAGCTAAACGCAGTTCTCTCCTGAGTGCGCTTGAGTGAGAAGTGAATATCTAATCGCAGTTCATAATAAAGTTATCTTTATTCAAGTTTACTCATCAACGATTTCACTTTTACATAAAAGTACATACACTATTCTTAATCTTAAGCGAAATGAGAATAAAATTCCTGCATAATATAACGCTCCAGGTACTGTTCTAAGGATTTTATGCTCCCGTGCCTGGCGCACTCCACTGCAGGTGCAATTTTCGTTAGGCTGCTTGGATCGTTGTCCACCCTTGTTTTCTTTTTCCACGTGCATTTGCCAAACTCTTATTACAACTCTAACGAATGTTTTTTTTTATTTCTGCTGGTACCTTTCATTCATATTTTACTCCCTTCTTGTTCGCGTGTCTTGTTCGCGTACCGTGTACGCGGCGATGTCCTATAGAGCCGGTTCACCGTGTTCCTTTGTTCCGCTGGAAAGAAGGAACATGATGTACTGCCAGTCGAGAGCATGGGATCTCTCGATACGAAGGTTTCTATTCAGTTCGAGCGAATAGTTAGAAAATTAGACGCGAAAAAAGTATGCCGCTAGTGACCGAGTTCATTCTGAGAACGCAAGTTTTGTTTGGCTGCTTGTATAAAAAAAAAAAAAAAGCGGAAGTGGCTAGTATTGTGTGCCAACATTGCTATGTTTAGTGAATGTGACACAATACTTTCACACTTATTCGCAATAAACGTGCTTCGTAAACGAAAAAAAAAACGATATTTGATCTGATAAGAGAGCTCGCTTGTGTACGCAGGTCAACCATGCAATGAAAGGGGCTAATTGGTAGTACTTTGCTTTGGCCAGCTACACAGATCGTACCCATGTGGCGACCCTTGTCAACGTGACAAATAAATTTAAACCAAACAGCGCCTAATAGGCCCCTTCCATTTTTTGTGATTACCTCCTTCTGCACAGTGAGATTTAACCTTAATTTCTGTGGGGTAGGACTCTCTTCAGGTGCTCGCTATGCTTTTTTTTTTTCAGGGGAGTTCAGTATTGCTAATGTTATACAGGGGTTTTAAAGGCAAGAATAATGGGGAGAGAACTCGGCGAAAACGTGATGCATGTGGTAAAACAGCGCAAGAGGTAAATGGGCAAGGGACAAACTGTCGGCAAAATTTTGCTTAGCCGCAACGGCAGACAAGTTGGTACGCGACTTGAAAAGAAGGTAGCTACTCGTGTCAGGCCATTGCACTAAGATCTTTCCAACTGATTCAGTGGCTTGCCAGCCACGACCTACCTTCCGTTAGCGATTACTGATTGAGGTATAGCTTTCGCACAAAAAGAGAGAGAGAGACAGAAACGTTTACATGTTGTCAAAAGACAGCTTGTCATTTCCGGGTTGGTGCGACGTACTTGAGGAGCTAAGAATATCACCGTTGCAAGGCACCTTTGTTTCACCATCAATGGCCTTGAGCCTTGATCGATTTTCATATATGCTTCCGCCGTACCTTGCCACTTCAAGTACGTACATGAGCGAAACAAAGCTTCCTCAATCAATCGGAGGATGTGTATGTATTCGAAAGACTCGTTTTTTAATATTGTTTTGTGATTGTTTTCGTGCTTTCCAAAATTCATGCTTTTCTTGGGTATTTTTTACACACTGAATGTACTACTTCATACTACAAATTAATTAAATGAATTTTATTGTGTACTATGTCGAGTTTTAAAAAAATTTGCATCTTTTAATATATTGCGTCACCACTCGTTCTTGAAGCACAGCTATGGGCTGTCCATCGGGCCCGCGACGCAGCAGAGAGGCTCGGCCTTTCTGTGCCGACGTGGGAGCGGCCCGCTACGTGCTGACGCGCGTTCCGAGGGACAATAATAAAGTTTTACCATACCATACCACTCGTTGCTCATAGTGCAGAAAACTCGTTTGTGAACTGACGCGAGTATCAGACGCTCATGTATGTATGTATGTATGTATGTATGTATGTATGTATGTATGTATGTATGTATGTATGTATGTATGTATGTATGTATGTATGTCTGTATGTATGTATGTCTGTACGTACGTACGTACGTGTGTATGTATGTATGTATTGTATGCATGTTTGTATGTATGTCTGTACATACGTACGTACGTACATGTGTATGTATGTATGTATTGTATGCATGTATGTATGTATGTATGTATGTATGTATGTATGCATGCATGCATGTATGCATGCATGTATGTATGTATGTATGTATGTATGTATGTATGTATGTATGTATGTATGTATGGTGTGGTCTACCAGTTGACATAGCGGGAATTTTTTTGTCCGTGGTATCTTTACACTACCAAAGGCAGTACCAAAAACTATAGTACCAGCGAGCAAGTTAGCTAAAACACGAGATGGTGATTCAGTTAATGCGTAAGGAACATTAGTAGGTGCTCATATTATGCAGTGCTTTTCTCTCTTTGGTTCGTGTTTTTCCTTGTAATGCTGTTTTTTTTTCCTTCCCCATTGTGTGGCTAATTAGCTCCAGTTAACACACAATGCAAGCAAACATCTTTAACAACGCAACTAATCAGGGTGGCCGCGTGTTAGTGCACGTGCTGCGATCACATTAGCGGAGTTTTATGCCCGAAAGGAGCCACACGGGCTTCGAAAAGCGGCTTACCCAGAAGCAATGGATTAATGTAACTCCATGGGGATTAGTTGCCGTGCAGCAAAATATCCGTATTAGTTCGTTTTCGCGCTTCCAATTTATTCAAAATTATCGCCGCAGTGACCTTACTGACAGCTAAAGCAGTTAGCCTGCTTTCCATGGAGCTGCTGTACGGGAATCGATGTTACGAACGCGAAGTACCCATTTCGCGCGGCTCACTGGTTCACACGCTGAAGTAAACTCGGCCAGCTATAAATGACGAGGCGGTATCAGCTGGATGAATTTCTATAGGAGCTTTTATACAATGGGAACAACGTTCCCGCGAAAAAGAATTCCGGTCTTTCTGTGTTCTGCGTCTGTTTCAGCCTTTGTAATAGCGGTGACGAAAACCATATTGTATACGCGCGCACGCACACACACACACACACACACACACACACACACACACACACACACACACACACACACACACACACACATATATATATATATATATATATATATATATATATATATATATATATCAACGCTTCTGTTTTTATGAGGAGTTTGATATAGGTTGGTCGGGACAGAATACACGTGACACATAGTGCGAACAAGCACAACTTATCAGTTCGCGCTATATGTGGTGCGTGTCCCGTCCCTTTAGAAGTCACTCCCGTTTTTCTGCAATGCTGCGCGTTTATCAAAGGCCCTATAAACCAAACTGGCCCCAATTGCTGCTTTACTATATACAACATAGAGCATAGAGTATGCTCTATAGAGTGCATAGAGCAACATAGAACATAGAGCATAGAACATAGAGTCATATACAACAAAGAGCAGAACTCCTCTATCCGCAATTTCGCACTCGCAGTACACCTCATTCTTTATGGTCGTTTCGGCAGAATGCTACGCATCTTGAGTGACTCACCCGCGATGAGGAAAAAATAAATAAAATGATGTGGCCCTGAAATCGAGATTGTTTACCACGTCCTAATACCACCCCCCCCCCCCCAAAAAAAAAAGGAAAAAGAAAAAGACAACTCCGCAGAATGAACATTAGCAAATAAACTATAGGGCTATTGGACAGACACCTGCTTGCCGTACACGAAATACTTGGACCGTGGCCGAGGACTCAACTGCGAGACTGAACTTTATAGCCGTATAAAGCTGCAATCTACAGTTTTAATTGCACTAGAAAAGCATCGTAAATCAAGGCACCTCGCCAAAAAGTCGCTACTGCTCACGCGCAGCACAGGGCCAACATGTTCTTAATAGTGGCGTGACCAGAGGGTGGCACACCGGGCTGTTCACCACCTCGCCAAAATGTGCAGTTATAGCTACTTATCGCTACTTATGATGTGGCCACCGCAAGAAAGCTTGTTTTTGTAGTTTTGAAAACGAAGAGGTTTGAAAACGTCTGAAAGGTTTGAAAGACTTTGAAAACGTAGAGGAAAACTAATCACGAATTGAAAAGTCGTGATTACGTATAATGTCACCAACAGCCCTGACATGCGTGTCGTGTTTCTTGTTAATGTTAATACGAAGCAATTAATTAAATAAAGTTGGCAACATTTCCCCAGAACTGAAAAGGCGTCAACGACAAATGCGCCAATTTGATGTTCTTTTTTGTTTACTGCTTAATCACTACAATGTATTCTAATCGTGCCTTTAGGAGTTAGAAGGTTATATTATCACTAGAACACCAACTCTCAGTCAATTGCTCTACTATCTGCGCGTGCGCCGTATATCGTATCAGTGGGACCAAGCTATTGCATCAGCAACAATCATGAGGGTAACTTTGTGGGGTGTCGCTAACTTTATATAGGAGTAACAAAACTTAGGCTATCATGAAACAAAATGTGCAGTTGCAAGGAATAGTGAGGTTCTTGCTGTTTTTAAAGTTGTTAAAATCCTATTTATTCCTTCTGCCCGAGTGGAAAGTGTCGTTACCTCGTTACTTCAAAGCCTACTATAATAATAGGTGCGAGTTCGCTGAACGTTGTTTGCTTTATCTTATTACTTCGTAGGTGATTACCACAAGCCCTTTTCTCACTGCTTCTTTCTTTTGGCTTCCACAGATTGTGCAGGAGTACGAGAGGGCGGTCATCTTCAGATTAGGTCGTCTCGTCCAAGGGGGCGCCAAAGGCCCAGGTAAGCAGTTCACTGATGATTGCTGCTGCTGCTGATGATGATGATGAGAAGCTGATGAGTGCTTAACAAGGCTTGCTGTTGGGCTAGTTGGTTCATGGTGTACAGTAAAGTTAAAAGAGCGCAACAAAAGGACATAAACAAGACAGAACAGCACAAGCGCTCTTGTTCCTTAGATTGAGCGCTTGTGTTTTCTGTCTCGTCCATGTCTTTTCTTGCGCTCTTTTAATCTTACTATATACTGATGGGTGCATTGACTGGCCAGTGGTGGAGATAAGCAAACGATGATAAGAGTATTGGCGGCAAAAAAGCCGGCAAGAGATGCAGTCAGGATCGTCACAGGCATATATAGGTAACTTTACAAGATAAAGAAGAAATGGGCTTAAGGCTAAATTACGATATAGTAACAACATAAGTAGCTCACACAGGCTAGGCGACTCTCTTTCGCCAGCCTAATTCAAGGGGATGCCACTAGGGATCATCATCATCATAATTATCATCGTCATCATCAATGTTATGACCCATATTTTTGGATTTGCTTTTACCTGTTGGTATCATCTTCGTCGTAGAACCAACGGCAAAATAAGTGGCAAAACCCGAGGCCCTCATTTGGAGAGCACCTAACACGTCACAGACTAGTTTCACGTGAACAGCATCCTCCCGTTCGACGAGCTCCTATTAGAGAATTTCTCTTGCAGTCACCGACATGCACACAACAGAAGAAAGAAAATATTGCTGGTCCGCAAATGTTGTCCTCGGAGACGCACCGATCCAAAAAGTAGAGATTTATTTTCTTCCCTAAAAGCGCAACTTTGCACGTCATTTGATATCGCGTGAGTCCGCAAAGGGGTGGGACGCACGGAGAAAAGAGCACGAAAGAGCTTCCCCGAAATATTATCTTCCCACCCGTGAATAAAGCGCAGGTGCAATCCAGCTCTCTCCTTATTCTGCAAGATCGGCATTCCTGTCTCCCGTACTCGCTTTGTTTTCGTATATTCCGGAGAAACACACACACACAAAAATCGCAATCGGGAATGCAAGCAGGCGCAATACGCGCAGTTTAGAATTGCAAAAAAAAAAAAAAACGCAACAAATGAGGCGTTCGTCTTTGGGAACGACAGCAACGGGGGGCAGGAATGAAAAATTACCACCCGGGAGAAAAGGTATTCGACTCTCGAATTGTGAAATGGCTGCCGTCGAAAAGAAATGTGCGGCGTTTGCAGCAGCAAGCAACATGCCGGAAAGCCGTGCAACTTGGTGCCCGCGTTGTTTAATATTTACCGCGAGACGTCGTTGCGCGCGGGTCAGTTGCCATCCGCTCGTTTCCTCCCCGTCACTGTTGTTGTTGTTGTTGGCGTCGCCGTTGTAGTTCAGGTCGGCGTTTCCATTTTCCGCTCCTTGACCCAACGCTGTAGCAGACAGAAGCAAACCTTGGCACGTAACGGTCAGCAGCCACGGTACCCTTCTCAACTGCGCTTTTATTCTTGTTTGTTTTCCAGTTTTACTTTTCGGCACAGACGGAGAGAACGTTCCTTCATGTAAAAAATGTGAGAGATGCCGATGGGAGGCCGCCCTCCGCGTGCTCTCACTTCTGTTATTGTTTACAATGCACGAATAGAAAAGCCTCGGGCCACCCTCAAAGGGCACCGACACGTCGCTCGCAGTGGGACGAAATGGGCTGACCAAGCGTTGCTTCTTTTGTTTGTTTCATAGCTCAAACTTGCGCTTGTGCGTTTGCATAGGTGTTAGCTTGGGTGCGTGCGTGCGTGCGCGCGCGCGTGTACGGAACAAATCGTGGAATTTGTCAAATGAGCTTTCATCGGTTCGTAATGTCGCATCTGAATTTCAGTTCAATCATACAACCCAAAATCACGAGGGTTGAGCATCGGTGACCGACAGAGTCAGACGTGCTTGACTGACCCAGTCCCGCATAGTACCACAACAAGTGAACAGACATTGACCATTCATGATGAGACAATCATCCATATTATCAGCTGCTAGCATCCAATCACGTAATACACAATACAAAAATAACATCAGTGAAACATTCGGATTTCAAGCAAAAGAATTACAAAATATTCAATTTGTTCTGGTATGAAGAAAGAGGATAACATGAGAGAGAATGTTTGCAAATTTCATGAACTTCTGAAATTTGCAGTCACTGGAATGCCGGAACGCTCACCTATTGTACTTTCTCAGTCAAACTTATTATGTCATCAAAGATGTAGTTCTTTCTTTTGAAGTGTTCAATTAGTAACATTTCAAGTAGGTCACGTTCACGGGTAAAATTGATCTCTTTGCAGAAAGAGACAGTATAACTATCATGTTGAGCGTCCAAACTTACCAGAACTTCCGTTCCTTGTGGAATTTTTTGCTTATTGATATTACTCGTTATGCCCCAGAGTAGTTTCGCGAGTGCGTTATATATTAATGAATTAAGATCATTCGGCAAAGTATATGGAGGTATGAAAAAAAAGAAAAAATGCTTCTTTAACAACGTCAGTGACGTGATTGTTCTCCGCAATATGCCGCCTAAATAATGCCTTATACTTAACATAATTGACAAATCGAAGGATTTCTATTAATTTCTTGTATATATTACTATTCTTTGGAATGAACAAAGAAGTTGTTATTTTGCTGAAATTGATCAGAGAAGAATTTGATGCTGAATGAATTTACATTGGCCCATGATGAAAATTTATCCAACATCTCTCAACTGGTGTTACTTACACAGGTTTGAGGCTGGTGCTTGTTCCACCTCATCAATACGTATTTATGCTGTAGCGGCATGCTCTCCTCGAGGAAATTTTTTTCCGAGTAGATGAGCTCTGACGCATCGCGCACAAAACAGCTCAGACGGTGCACACTGGTAGCTCCTCATGGTCAACAGATCACGTCACGGTCTACCTATACCCCTGTAAAGCGTGCTCCACACCAGTACTACTAACCATTAGGCGAAGCCACAAGCGTGAGCATTTTGAATGCGTGCGTGCGCACACGTTGGTGTGTGTTGCATGGTAACGCAGCTATTGGCTTATTTTGGTTAGTCGCACACGGAATTGACGCTGTCAAGTGAAAGGTGCAAGTGTAGTATGCGCAACGCTCCTCTCCTCGAGGATGCGCCTGATCTGGCCTTCTGCGCTGGTTTGCTCTGAAATATTGCCAATCTCTCTCTCTCTCTCTCTCTTTTTTTTGCAGAGATGAAGATAATGTTGTTACAAACAGTCGTAATCACGCACACGGGGAAAAGCGTTCTCAAAATGTGTAGGCACAGAAACCTTCAAGCATAGCACGTGAGCAGTGCATGTCTCTGAAATACACAATAGTCTCCAGAAGGCACGGTTGGACACAGTGGGATGATCCTCGCTTCCGGGAAGGTGGGACAGCGTCACTGGATGAAGGTCTTTGTAATAGTTATTCTCCATTACTTTATTAAATTTATGATGATGCACACTCGCTAAACGTACACGCAGTTGCATGCTGCCAGCGATCACACGCTGGCGCTGGGTTCGACAAGGGTCGCTTTTTAACCTGTGTAGCCACGCAAGTGAGGCCGGTTTACTGGCGTCCCGTCGATCGCAAGTTTCTTGCCCCGAAAACAATGAGAGCGTTGACTAGGGCACTTGGCTCGCTGCGTTATGCGCCTTCTCATAAGCTACATGACATCGGGTGTCACCACGTAAAGTTCCGTCGTCGCCACTTTCGAAGATCATGCAACACCAAATTCGCGATGGCCTCGAAACAAGGACTGTACTCACCTGCGCCCCTGCAAGCGCTCGGAAATTCTCTTTCGTTAACGTATTAGCAATCTGTAGTTTGTGATTGGGTTTGAGATATACGTGCACTTCGTGGTGCGACCCGCATAGTATATTGTCAATTGTTTCCAATGCGGCTTCCACTGAGGGTACGATGCCATTGACACAGGGTTTATAACTACCCCATCTCTTAGTACTTAGCTTTTATTGCAATAGCAAGTATATGGACACTCCAAGCGCATTTATGCCATCGCCGTGGTCGTGGACGTCGCTGTGAGGTTCCGTATAAAGTCCAAACATGATAACGTCGTCGCCGCGCGCAGCGAGTGAAAGCTTGCATGAGTAAACCGACAATGGCGGCGCAATTTCGCGCGCGCGAGGGAGAAAGCCGGGCAGAAGCGCGCTTCTTCTGTCGCGCGCGAGGCACGGGGGGGGGGGGGGGGGGGAGAGGGGGATCTACTCCGGCGATGGTCGCTCGGGTGCCGTATTTTGAAAACAACTTGCGACGTGGAAAAAGTGCGCCTCATCTTCAAAGCGATCTGTGAGGTGGACAAAGCACAACTAATGCCGGTAGCTTCGTATGCGCTGTGCTTTCGACGTTTAGTTCGCATTGAAGCGACAGACGGCACGAAGGTCAGTTCGCTCGCTGCTGCCGCTGCTGCAGCCGCGCATTCTCACTCCAATGTTTTGACAGCGAGTTTCTGCGGTTATCGAGTGAGATGTGTTCACGTTTACCTGTGCACGCGTTACACCGTGCTTGTTAATTTAGTTAGTATGCCTATGTTTTCAAGTTTATACGGCTGATAAAACTACTATCTTTGGTTCGTATAGTTGTTTACTAATTTGCAATCACAATCGATGCTTCGCCTTTCGGGCGAAACTGCGACTTTTTCAACGACCTGTAAACTTAGCTTGCTGGGAGAAATTTTCTGTGTGCATGTAAAGGAGGTTATGTGCAATTGGTAGCGTGTGGACTGTTTCAGCAGAAAGCCCCTGGTTCTGCGCCTACGGTTCCTGGACTTTGTAAGGCTACATCCACCATTACTTAGGGCCGTCCACTTCCCCCTTCTCTTCTTAATATGTTACCTTTCGCAATACTGCTCTATGCAAATTTCTTTTTGGTCAATGTGTGTTCATGGTAAACGCTTTGCCGAGTTCGCATACCCGTTAACTATGCTTGGTCTACAAATTACAGTATGGATTCCAGAGGTACATCTCAATACGGGTCATTGCACTGAAGAAAAAAGTTGTTCTCTGTGACTTTTTCTTGTCATCAGTGCTTGTTAATACGAATAAAAGAAAACGTCTTGCAACTAATAAAATTAGCGTCGCTTGCACTGGAGGCGCAATGCTAAAGAGACAGCGCAGCTGATCGGCACCTAGTCCTGGCTTTTGGGCTAGGCTAAGCACTACCAAGTCAACCCCTGCATTGTCCGGAATTTATTGAGTATTGATTGAGTATCGATTAGTTATTGATTGGCTATCGATTGGCTATCGCGAGGCATTGGCCACGTATTTGGGCTAGGCTAAGCACTACCAAGTCATCCCCAGCATTTCCCGGAATTGATTATTTGTCGATTATCGATTAGCTATTGATTGGCTATTGATTGGCTATCACAAAGCATTGGTCACGTATTTGGGCTTGGCTAAGCACTACCAAGTCATCCCCAGCATGAAACTTCAGCGTACTAGAAGTTACAGCTTGAGTGATATTGTGAAAGAACATTAGGAAGAACTCGGAAGCAAATATTTTTGTAACTTGTTTGGGCAGTAACTAGCGTATGTAATGCGGTCCTGTACAAAGGGTTGGGGGTCAGAGCCCGCATTTTCTTAAGTTTTGATTGCTTTCCTGGATGATCTCGTTTTGTTCTCGCAGCTTGCCGCCATGTTCTCGTATTGAGTGCCCCGATGATCTCATTTGAGTGCCCGGATAACGGTTCTGGCTTTTGGCTCAAGGTCACTTAAAAGTCACCGATAGCGGGAGCTAAAAGCATTTCGTGCTTAAAACATGCGAAAACATTCTAATCAATGTGCGTTTCAGAAGTGTGAAAGAAATACAAACAAAACTCGCACAGGCAAAGGCAATGCACTTGCAGCCATTGTATGGAAAGAAGCAGAATATAGAAATGTTTCATTAACCCACACAAATTCCTACTGATCTGGAGGAATGTCTGTTAAAGCATAACGAGAAGGGCTTTATAATTCGTATTCTCGTCCCATGCAGGCAATCAAATGGCAACTAATTTTTCTTTGGGTATTTTGGCTGCTTTCTCTTTCACTATCGAGAACGCAGCGCGCAGAACTAAGCAGGGGTCAAGTTGAGAACACGGCAGTATGCATTTGATGAAGATAGAGGGCTAACGCGAATATGCGCATAAACGGAGTGAAGCTTGCACGAGCTATGGACGCTTCTCGCGCCCTTGAGAAAGCTTTAGTCGTGTTCCTTGATGCTCTTAGTTGTTCATTCTCTACTTTTTCATGTTTTCCGTTGATCGAATTTATTTTACCAGCGAGTGCTTGTCTTTTTCTTTCTCGCCCCCTGCATGTCACATCAGCTACAAGAGAACAACATATCACATATTGGTTAATAAACCTGACTTGTCTATTCAATCTTTTATCTTATTTTCCTTCGCTCCGGCAACTGCGCTTTTTCCCGTATCGGTGGACACCACTCGCGGTCGTAAAAAGTGGGGAAAATTCTGAGGCCAACGTTACCGCCTGCCACATGGAAGAGTAGCGGCACAGCAATCAAACGGAGAAGGGTATAGTCCCAGGCAAGGTGTCTGGCCGTGAATACCCTTCCTGGGTGTCTTCTGTCCTTTATTTCTTTTTTTTTTTGCAACCTCTTTATCCTGCATAGGGTAGCAAACCGGACATGCGTCTACTTGACTTCCCTCGCTTTCGTTCCTGGTTATCTTCCTCTGGTCGGGAATAACGTGGCCAGAGAAACGTGATTAACGTGACCAAAGAATAATAAAAGAAGTCAAACAGGATGGCTAATACAGAATGCTTCCTGAGTGAGTGATGAATGAGGGATCAACTTTTATTGAAGGGGTGTCTCAGGTCGGAGCCAACGTTTCGACAAGGGGACTTGTTTTCGTCAGGGCCTGCCATGACGAGTTGTTTCAACCAGAACGCATTTTTTGCGAAATTTTAGCGCTTCAGAAACGTGGATAACTTGAAGAGTCAAAAAGGCAGTACCCTTGAGGTGCACGCCAGGAAGTGACTGCAACATTATGCAATAAACAGTTGCACAACAACGCAAAGTACAACGCAGTGATCATGCTCCACGCAGCAGGAAACTGGTCTGGTAACTTAAGCTCATCGTCTCCCGTCCTTTTTCGCTCTGTTATGTCATATATCTGCTCGTTATTTTTTTATAAAGAAAGCAGCGTATGCCGTATATTTCCTAACTTTAAAAAAAATCTTTCTTTACTGACGGTCCTCCCGGGAACAATGTACCGCTATTTGCAGTAGAAGAACTGAAAGAATATTACGCGCATGAATAGTTAGACTAAGAAAGTAGCAACGGCGGAGAGTGACGTGCTGTCGATATACGTCCCAGCTTGTCCAGAACAAAGGAAGCGTGTCATATATGCGACGCCGCGGGTCCTCGCCATTCGGCACGTTTGACAGCCCGCTGTCTTCGAAAGCTGTGATACTGTGGAATTGGCACCTGACATATACAAGGACGGCGCCTGCGCATCTTTTCTGCCAATGGCAGTTTCTTGCGCCAGCTCTTCAGTACCCGCGGTGCATGCCTTTTTGTTCAATCGTGCTTCTTTCTTTTTATTTTACTTTTTCTATCATTTTCCTTCCTGCTTCAAGGTTTCCCTCGTTTTATGTTTTATTTGCTGTCTTTGTGCGGGGCCTGACATCTTCGCATCTCGTCCTTTACGAAGCCCTTTGAAGTACTTCGAAAGTTTGTCTTTCCCAGAACTTTGCCATCGTCTTGGTTCTCTTTCCATTCCAAGCTATTCGTTCGTCGCTCTTTCAACGCGATGCGGCGACTTGCGTCCTCTTCAAAGCAATATTTTGGATAGGGCTTCACCTTGACTTCTAGACCGGCATTCTCACAGCAGTTCGCGTAAGTTTATAGGCTTTTGTAAAAACAGGAGACGGGATATCGCGATAGAGAACATACTGTGAGCGAATGTGGGTGGCTTCTGCCAAATGCTTTCGATGAACGTAAAACTCTGTGAACTCAACTCCCACATTTGCTTCAGGTTTTCCACTTCATAGACCATTTTCACCAGCTAGTTTGCTTGCACCGGCTAGTTCGCCATCTCTGCCGCCGTGTCTAGCCATTTCTTGACTCAAGACCCGAGGTGTTGCCTCCGCGGCTGGGGTGGAATGCAAAAGTGCTCCTGTACTTAGGTTTACGTGCGCGTTATTTACGTGTGCGTAGTCCATGAAGTTATGGCCTACATATTGAAGTACGAAGAATGTAATTCGCATTAAGAAAATAAGCGACAGTGTCTAGCTCCCAGATGAACATTGAACATTGCAGCAGGGACATGAATTGGAATTGCACTGCAGTGGTAGGCAAAGATTTCTTCTTCTTCGCCCAACGGCGAAAGAGGACGAGGGAGAGAGGAATGGTAGGTGATGACGTCAACTAGACGTTCGGTTCGCTACCCTACGCAGGGTTATAAGAGTTAAGAAATAAAGGGAAATAATGAAAGAATAGGTAGAAAGCAAGGTATTGGCAAGGCGAACACGTGCGCCTGTCCATCATGCCGACTGGTCGCTGAGGCCAGTCAATTTCATAATTTGTCGAATGCCCGCGTCGCTTTGTGTAGCCTGAGACGCGTGGGGCCATGATCCACGAATCTTTAGAATCTTTGTCTCCGAAAATGGTCTATGATCTAAACGGTTTAACACACACCCAAAGAATGTCACGTTCGACGTTATAACGATCGCAAAAACACGACACGTGTTCGATTGTATCTTCAAAGTCGCACGAGTCGTTTATGGGTGTGGCTTTCGCAAAAGTCAGCCATAACAAGCTGTGGCACTGTAAAGTTGCATGACGACGGGAGGAGTGCGATCGAATTTACAGCTCCAACGAAAGGTCAAGTCTGTGGAGACGACAGTTCGAGACACTCTCGCTCCTCCACGAAGTCAGCATTTTTGTGTGAACGAGCAAACGAAGACTCCTCGCAGCGACAGTTCTGGACAACGGTATGGGAACTGTCTGGGATCCTTTATGCCACGCAAAGGTGAAGGTGAAACTTCGAGTGAGGAGTGCCCTGACGGCAACTTGACGATGACGTCGACGGTCACCGCTGTCGGCGTAACTAAGTGGACTGACACATCAAACCCAGTTTCGAACTCCTAAGTGATCCATGGGCGCAGAAGAACGGTACACAAGAGGGAGAGAGAGAAAAAGAGAGAAACTTTACTCGTAATTTAAAATAGGGCGAAAGGTCGGCTTGAGTGATTTGACTCTAGCCTGCTGCACCACGTTGGGGAAAGGGTTATTGGGGCGCGACAAAGACTGGGTAGATGGAATACTGTTGGTTGGTGTGGCGAAAAGGAGGCGGATGATAGCGGCTGGAAAGTGTACACTACAGCAGCGTAATGTGAAAAGCCCAAGGCACTGGAATTGCAATGTCTCTTCTTCTTTCTAGGGTTTTACGTGCCAAAGCCAGTTCTGATTATGAGGCACGCCGTAGTGGAGGGCTCCGGATTAATTTTGACCACCTGGGGTTCTTTGACGTGCACTACAACGCAAGCAAACGGACGTTTTTGCATTTCGCCTCCATCTAAATGCGGCCGCCGCGGCCGGGATTTGATCCCGCGACCTCGTGCTCAGCAGCGCAGCGCCTTAGCTGACTGAGCCACTGCGGTGGGTGGAATTGGAATGTAAGAAAGTCCGAGCCTGTAGGCCGTAGGCGCGAGCCTGCAACACCGCATTGGATCATTGAATGTTTTGCAAACATGCACATATGACGGTTACAGCGGACAAAAGGTAGCCAGTTTGCCGAGATGCGCAGCTAGTAAAGAAAGAATTAATGAAATGAAAGGAAAATATAAAACAAGCGGAATAATACAAAGAAAGACAGAGTAGGGAAAGAGAGGAGAAAAAAATGTCGCAGTTTCGCCCGAAAGGCGAAGCATCAATTGCGATAGCAAATTAGTAGAGAGCTATTCGGAGTAGGGATAGCAGTCTTATCGGCTGCATAAACTTGGACACATTCGCTTACTAACTGAATTAACAAGCGTGGGGTCAGCACGCACAAGCAAACATGAATAGATCACATTGAAAGACCGCAGACAACGACTGTCAGAACGCCGGCAGCAAGCGCAGCCACCGCAGCGGGCGAAGGTTCGTGCGGTCTATCGCTTGAACGAAAAATGAGTGGCGAATGCACAGCGCATACAAAGGTCAGAGCCGTGCGGAGATAAGAGACGATGCGCGCAACCGCCACCGCCGGGCAAAGTGCAGAGGAGTGCAGAGGAGAAGTTGTTCGCAGAGGAGAAGCTGCCCCTCCCTCCCTCCCGCGCTGCCTTCCCGCTTTCTTGCTTTCGCGTGGGAGATTGAGTGGCCAGTTCCCCTTGCGCCCGGTTGCAAGATAAGCATTTGGTGAAGCAGCACAGTGTCGGCCCGCCTCCCTCCCTCCCACACCCCCACGGCCTTTCGCGCGACGGTCGCGTTTGCTTTCCGCCGTGCGTTCGCTCTCCGGTATAGCGCGCGTCCCCCGCGCGCTTTCACTCGCGCATACGGTGCGCGGCGACGATTTTGTCGCCCTTGGACTTTATACGGAACCTAACAGCGACGGCGACGGCAGAAATCCGGTTGAGGTGTCCATATAATTGCTATCGCAATAAAAGAACAAATAGTGCGAGTAAATGAAAGCTGGCAGAGGAAGCCGCTAAGCTAGGTGTTTCCGTTCCGTGGTTTTCAACATGATCCAGGGTTTCACTATAAGATATCCCTAGGTAACGCGACGTTCGGTTATGTCACAAAGAAAGCTAATTCGCAGGCTGTCGATGAAAGAACATTTTATGGGTGACTTCCTAAGCGAGGTGTCTCACGAAGGGCGATGGAACGGGACTACGTGAGCGACTATGATAGTGGACGATAAATTTGAGGAACTCGCTGAACTATATGTATTCAGCGGTCGTCTTTGAACACAAGCGCCTTGCCGAGGGAAGAAGACTGCGAGGTGAGAAACTTAAGATGAGTGCTCGAAGTGCCATTTCTCTCTTTTCTAGTTGTCACAATTGGCGTTAACAGACAATGCAAAACGCAATTCACGAGTAATACGTACCGTGGTTATTAAACTTGTTTCTGGCAAGGATCCGAGCGTCGCGCAAATGGCGCGCGAATATAGCTGAAAAGCTATGCGTATGTACGACCAGACGCAAGGAAGTGCATTTCTCAGGACATCCGCCGTTGTCGACAAAGGAATCGCTCTCACATCCAAGCGACCGACGTCGCCGCCAATTCTGCGAGCGAAGATAAAACTGCCGAGGAACTCCATACACGTGCGGTGACGCATCGACGACGAATAGCTCTTAATACAGCAACAACAAACAAGAGATATCAGCCGAGATATGAGAATCATCCTTATGTATAGCGCTGTAGCGAGAAAAGAATTGAACTGGAAGACGGAACGCTGCGCTCTCTCGGGCCTTTCTCTCGCGGCGGTCTGGACGGCGAACCGAGATCCGCTCGCTGGGCGCGCGGGCGACGAGGCCAAATGGGCGCTACGGCGTCTCTGAGGCCGCCCCCCCCCTCCCCCTTCTTCTTAAGGAGAGTGAAAGTTTCCGAAGTGGTGGTAAGGGAAGGAGGGCGCGCCCACCCTGACTGCAGCCGCCGAGAAATCGGGTTTGCTGGAGGGAGCCTCAGTGGCCGTAGCGCAAGGCAGCGGCTAGACTGCTGCTCGCTTTTTTGCATTCAGCCCTAGTGGTGCTCGAGCGAAAGCGCTCCAAATGAGCCGGCATCGCAAAAGCTCCTCGCGGCGCCCCGACGGCTCCAAATCACCAGTGCTGCAGCCTTTCTCGACGAAGACGCTGGTATAGCGAGAATGCTAGGAGAGGAAGAAAAATAAAGGCGCGGGGTCGCAGCCGAAGAACAAGAAAGAAACGAGAGGGGTTCAGGGGACAAATAAACGACGGAAGACGCTGCTTCCCCCTCCCGGAACAACAGAGGCGCACCACGCTGGCTGGCAAAGGATCGCGCCCTCTCTGAAGAAAGCGCCGCGATCGAATGGGAGGCCGCCGCCGCCGAGCGCTCGGAGAGTCGTTTTGCGTGTGGAGTAGACAGGTCGAGACGTTGTGGCTGGAAGAAAAACATCGGGTGTCCTGACCTTCCCTTCGGAAGACGTCTCCGTGGGGTTTTTAGGCCGCATTTAACGCAAAGCAAAAAGGAAATGAAAGATAAACACGAAATGATTAATTGCTCCGAGGAACGCCGGTGAGCGCAAAAGTCCCAAGGTATTGCTGAATGTTCACGCTCCACTTAATAACCCCGGTGCGTTGGTTCAATGTTTAGAAAGAGAAATGTGAGTGCGTAAAGAAAGTATTGTAGCAAACCCACGTTGTAAATAACACCGTTATTAGTGTAACGGTGTTATTTACAACGTGGGTTAGCCCGGAATTGCAGTTTAGCCGTTCCTTCGTGAAATCCATGAAATGTTTCTAGACGTAAATAATTTTTTATCGGTGTAAAGTAGCAAGCCGCGCATTGCTTCGCTGGCACTTGCGAAAAAATTCGACATGGCGATTTTGCTCTTCTCCTTCTCAAAGAGAAGGCGGGATGGCTCGACGCATTGTCATGAACTGCACCGTCTTGAGGAAGATGTGACCTACATAGCCCCTGTATACTTCTGTGGAGCGCAGGAGCAGCGCACACGAGAACGCTATGGACGCCCTCTGGCAGCAAACGACGCAAGTTTCATCTAGCGTCAGCTGCGATATATGGACAAGCCACTTTCGCTCGCTCGTATCGTTTCGCTCTTGCCTTACACTGCTTCCCACTCGCTATCAACGAAATCACTGCATTCCAGACGAATTTTAGCACCGGCCAAACTGTGCTGGGAAAGCATGCCCAATTTCTACTCTTGACATCACGCCCACAGCAGTGGCAGTGTGAAAGCTGACTCACCGAGAACGTGGCAAATCTGCAAAAATCCGTGAGATGGAGGAAGTTTCGTAAAAGGAAACAATTGTCATCGGTCTGAGTATAGCCTGAAGCTGCGAAGGAAACTCATACTGCGGGTTTCTTAGTAAGAAATCTTCGCAGTTGAAGAAAAATTTGTCCTGGTCCGCCGGAATTCAACCCGGGAAGAACGCATTTCCGGGGCGGTCACACTACCACCTGAGGTGACCGGGAGGGTAGCAAGTTGCAAAGTTAAGGCCAAATATTATGCTCCTGTGCGACGAATAATTCGGCTTCGCTATACAATCTGCTAGCCTAGGATAAAAAATCGTCCATGTTCGATCCCCGCGGACCAGAACGAATTGTTCTTGAACTGTGAAGCTTTCTTTCGAAATTATTTGTAGGTGTTTCCTTTGTAGCTGCGAGCACCTATTCGAGCCTGCCAATCAGGCACCACTCGTTCAGTAGGGAACTCTCCTCACGGCGCAAGGTGATGATGATGAAGATGGTGATGATTTATTGGCATCCCCTTCTAAACGGGGTGGTGACAAATAGTAACCTAGACTGCTTGAGTTCATCGGGTATGCTATACATGCTTTTCATTCTAGCATTTTTCGATACATCTCCTTACTCTTTTTTTTTTCTCTTTCTCAAAACTTTTCTATCTACCTTGTACCACTACTATGCCTGTAACGAATCAAGTCACATTATTCTCTTCCTTGCTTTTTTCCACCAAGGATATCATCTCGCCAGCGCACTCTTGTGGCGAATGATTGCAGTGGAGGAAAAAATCGCCAAGGAGGTGCATTGTACAGAGTTCACTTTTCATAGCGTTCCTTTCATCTCAGAACTTTGGAGCCTGGCTAGGTTACGCTAATAGAACCTTATGACAGTGCGGCTCGCGCCAGTACATTATCTTCATGGATCGCGACATGCGTTGACACAATGTCGGAATAACAGATTCTACAAAAGCAAAGCCGTTGAAGTTTGCCGGACAAACCGTTTTTTTTTTTGTTCTTTTTTGGAATCTATTTATGTTGTTCATTTGGTCATGCAATGCGGATGGTTTTTCACCCACTCTAGTTATATGTGCTTGTCACATTGTTACTGCGCGGTAGTGGGGTTTTCGTGGGTTATAAGCGTACAGGCCTGTCGAGAGCTCGACCGCACGTAATATATATATATATATATTACTCCCACACGACGATGCGACATTTGATGGCCGCCTCCGCCACGGACCATGGATGTGTTGGTCGAAGGAAATCGGCGCGCGTAAAGCTCGGCGATCGCTAATCTTAACGACGCCATGGTCGTAGGGTGGCTCTATCCTCGCTTCGCGTGCGGGGCGGCGGGCGTCACCACGGGGCTGCTCTGTCTTCGGGAGCGGCTCCCAAAACTCAGCACTAGATGGGTGATAAGATACTGGGGACGCCAGGCACGGCGCTGAAAAGCAAGCAGCGTTCTGCTCATCCTCCGCTGAGCGTGACGAATGATGGGCCGACGAGCGCAGGCGTTCTGGCCTCGAAAGCGCTCGTCCCTCCCTGGAAGAGAACTATCTTTGTCTCTTACCTGCCGCAGTTCTCTGCAGTGCTAGCGACAATCTCAGCGCCAGCGGAAACGGATCGGCAGTGATCTCGCGTATAGCGCGTTTCTCGGCACACCTTTGAGGCATCCACCTATCGGGACAGGGCACCATTGCAGAAGCTATCCGCGATCGCTGCCGGCACCCCTGAAGACGACGTTCGAAGGCCACGTTCCCGTACACTGCAGTCCAGCCTACACGATATGCCAATAGGTTCTATTTATGCTACATGATACTCTATATGCAGAGTATCTTGCCCGGGGTCATATTCATGCCGGCAACATCTGCCCTCAAACTTAGAGCTTCTCTCTCTTCTACTTTACCCGGCCAAAATAAAGTGTTAGTTCTTGGATACGTGATAAACAGGCGTTGTCCTAAGGTTTGTCTTTGAGAGCCATGATTAAAAGACAAAAGAAAAAAAGAGAGATACAGAATAAAATGCTGAGCCGCCTAGATTTAGTCGTTTTCCAGTATATTCAATGGCTGTTCCATAGAACGATCGTTAATTGCCTCTAATTTTATTACGGCTGACTTCCGTTGCTTTGCCTTCGGGTAGTCTGTGCTTGTGACCTGAGTAACGATAATGTGATTTTTGGATAGCCGGCTCGGCCAAGGCGCCCTTTCATTTGTCTTCATACAGAACAAAAAGAAAAGAATTTGGACGTAGATTGCATCTATGGTTTCTGTTGCTTTTGTGACTGCGAAGTGTGCAGAACCTACGAAAAGATGACATTTTACATGTTCAGCCATTATCATGCCTACTTTTTGTTCGTATACTACGAACTTAAAGAAAGCTAAAGCAGATATATCGACAACAAGTGCTGCTGCTGCTCCTGTTGTTGTTGTTCTACATTAGTGACGGACGTCTGTGAAAATAGGTCACTGAAAGGCTGTAGGCGCCATAAACATCAGAAATAAACTCCAGCGATTAAGAAATGAAGTTATGAAACCAAAAAAAAACAATTGATGAAAGAAAATATTGAAGGCAGAAAAACATCTCATAAGTCATTGATTCAAACCCAAGGACGTGTAAATTTAATCAAACTTCAGCTCCTTCTCAAGAAGCTTATACTGTAATTTCCTTTCTAAGCTCGTAAGGCCCAAGCTTATAAAGTTCACAGTTCGCACACGCTAGATCAAGCGTTTCTTAAGATACGACTCGAGCCAAGTTCTTACGAATGAAACGCTTTGTGAATTCGCCCTCTGATTTTCTGATCATTGGTTCTTTATTTAGCCATGGCTTCAGCTCTCACCAATTGCTATAGGGCTCATATCGTAATCGCGCCGGTTCCTGTTTCATTTTTGCTCGCTTTTAGTGTCGGCTTCATTTTCTCATATCGTGCCAACTGTGATTCTCTTTAGATATGTACTTCAATTTCGACCCATTCTTTCCTACTCAGTCACACGGCGCTGCCGTTGCGTTTGCAAAAACATAAAAAAGGAAAATACTTGTGGGATGAAGGGAACAGGGGATAGACCCACTCGCAACAAGGATACCCTGCAGAGACATTCACGAATCCATTTGATCTCGATCGCTACTGTATGTGCTGCACGGAACTTCGTACTCGAAGCATTGAAAGAGAAAGAAAGGGAGAGAGAGAGAGAGAGGTGGTTAGAGAGAGATAGTGCCACCACTCTTTTTTTATACACTACGTGTCCTTCTTCCTGGTGGAATCCCTGGTCCGCGCCAAACTCTGCGACGAGTTTTGACTGCCGCTTGCTTAGAGAAAAATGAGATTTTAGAAACTGAAACGCGAGTGGAAGTGCGAGATACACGCCGAAAGCAGAGAGAGTGCAGAAGCGACACAATGGGCAGGCGCCTTTATTTCGGTATTTCCAGCAGCACCGAAACCCGGTGGGCACGCCTCCATGGTTTTCCCATCGCTGTTTTTCTCGGTGTTGCGTTAGCTGCGAAAACAAAACAGAACAACGCAAACCAAAACGAAACAATATGTTCCTGGTGCTGCTAGTGGTTCTGCCGTAGAGAAAAACGTCATTGCCACCGAAACTCCGCGAAAAGAAAAACGTTGCAGCCCAAAACCGGACCGGGCACCGTCGTCACGATTGCGCCACTTGGCAGCTCGCTGCGTCCTCGTCTTCTTTTTCTTTTCTTTTTTTTTTTCGCTCTCGGTTCCTGGTCCTATTCGCTTTTCTTTGCCGACTTTCCGCACTCTTGGATTTTTTTGTGAGCCCTTCCTCGTTGTCTTCTTTTCTTCTGCGTCTTTATTTCGGCGTTTCAGCCCGATTCGGCAGTCAGCTCTGAATAAGGTGGAAGCGACTGGGTCTAAGACACGCAAGTGAGGTCGTTGCTGGACCCAGCTGCGCAATGTTTTTAGAAATTACGGCATCATCAGCGAGAGTCTTATGTGAGCATACGACACCTTATTTTATTTCCGTTTCCTCATTTCTTTGCGTCAGGCCGCGCAAAGCAAGCATGTTTCGGCAGATTTTCCTGGCAAAGAGTGACGATGGCGAAATGCTGTTTGCTCGTTTGAGTCAACGTTCCGTGCATTCACAAAGTAGCAGAATGTCGAGCCGTCATCTGCTGATAGGAACGCGGCTGGAGAGTTGGGCGAATAAGAGAAGCGGCGTGTTCGGTACCAAGTTGGGTTACGTTTAGTTTAACATTGCAAAGCGCAACTTTAACCGCAGACGAGACGTATCTAACGGTCTGTCTGCGTCTCAGGTTGCGCTATGCAGTGCCAGAAATGCCGTACCAACAAGTCCAAATCTGAACGCTGTCAAGGTATATTTGGTTTTATATATCTCGTGTAATTCAGCGCTCACAATCGACGAGAGCACAAGAGCAAGGAACACAGGAACAGCAGCGCTGACTTGCCACTCAGTTTCTTTCTGTCTTTTTTTTTTAAGAAAATCCGAAATACATAGGGCGAATCATAAAGGAAGCAAAAAGGGGGAAAAGTATGCAGCGAGCAGAAAGGCGTTCCAGCATGTGCAAATGAGAGGTGACAAACATATATGTGTCAGTGAAAGCAAGTCAGGTGTTCAAAAAATCAAATAGTGTTTCAACAAATGCCAGTGATGGATGGCTAGCTAACACAACTCTCAGCGCTCTTTTTTGATGTGAAACGCTTCTGTTGTTTTACGCCTGAGTTTTTTTTTTCTTTTTGTACGTGCACGAAACTGATGCGTCATGAAAAATAGCCCGACAACCGTACTTACGTCTACAATGTTCAGCCAAATGCGAGTATGCTTATCGTTGCCCAGAGAATACATGGATTATTTGAGTAGCGAGTCAGTGCTTCTGTCCGCGTGTTCCTCACTTTTAGGCTCTGGTCACTTGTGAGTGCTGAATTATACAAGATAAGTTAATCCGTACCAACTCGCTCAACTTTCCGTTCTACTGCTATTTATTTTTTGTTTGTTAGGAGCGAGAACCGAGACTTGGGAACCACGTATGTATACAAAACTGACTTCGCTGCACGCCAAAAAAAGAAAAGAAAAAATCTCGCATACAGATGCATATGAGAAGCCATAGAAGCCATATGAATATATATATAGGAGCCCTATAGAAGCCATGGCGATGCATATGAGAAGCCAGCTCCGCACGTATTCAATCGTCTGTGCATACAGTGATACGGACGAGGTTTTTCTTTCTACACTCATTCTGTCACCAGAGATGTATAGATGCGTTCAATTTGCATACGCGGATGCCAAAAAAAGCAACAGGTAGCTGAAATCGAGGAGGAACCCCACACTTCAGCGTCTGTCGTATCCCACGTGCACATCTGGGGCGTAAAATTACTTATCCATGGGAGATGCAAAGCGAAGGTCAAAACCAACAGCGGCGCATTTTCTCAGACTGCGTTCAGCGAAATTTCCGGCACGGCGTGCATGCAGTCGAATCAGCCGCACCCGAAGCGAATATTCGCTGAGCACTAGCAGTTTCTTGTCAAACATATAATCTTTCAAGAAGCCTTTTGATTTTGTTTTTCCTCTTGTGGCAGCTCATTCATTGAACAAGTTGGCGCCACAGCCAGCTATAGCTGACGTGTAAAGCGAAACGCGCAGCCTCGCTTGTGACCTTGCGGACAAGCTTGCGAGGGCGAATACTATAGGTGATAAGGCAGCACTAGCCACGATCTCGGGACTGTTTCAAATGCCAAAACCGCCTACCTTGTTCGCTTCAGCACTCGACCTCCAGAATGCCTCTAGACGGACTGTTGCCTAACAGATAGTTCAGTTTACGTTCTCAATTTGGTTTTCAGCAGTCGGCTGCTAGCCGACCGCTGAAAGAATTCATATTACAGTTCTCTGATTTATTTATTGATTGATTGATTCCTAGGTCGTGTTCTTGATTCTTTGTGAGGGTTTTTGAAGCTGTTTAAGGTTCACTACAGCAGGAAGTATTGATGGCACTGCCTCTCAGGATATCGAAGATATTCTATACTTTGATGAAGCCGTACGCTTTGTGTGCACTTTATAGAACAAAACAGAAAATATATGCTAAACTTGGATAGTTCTAGCCGCAACAATGTCTAACCACACCATGCCAAAATCGCTGAGATATAAGTACTTGCGGTCATTGCCAGAATCTCTGGACATGTAAATGTCGCGGCAGCTTCCAGCGGCGGCCGCTCGCCCCGCAGCAACTAAATGGGGAACAGTAAAGAAAAAAAAATATCTCACGAACAAAATGATGAAAAGTAATAAAAAAAGTAAACCCAGTTCCACCAAATGTGAAATCTGCTGAAACAGCGGAGCCGTGGTTCCCGCGTGTTTCTCTGTGGTTTTCTGTGATTATCTGTGCATGGGTTTTCGGGAATTCTGTGTGAGTTTCTGTCGTTATGTTTGTTTTCCAGTGCTTTCCGTGTGATTATGGATGACGTTTTCACTTTTATTGCTTTAGATTCCCTGCAAACTCCTGGTCGAGGAAATCTCTTTTGAAGCGGCCATCGTCACCGTTGGTCAAAGGGATCTCTCGGCGCTTGCGACTTTGTTCTGCCTCTTGCTGGTACAAATCGGGGTTCGCTTTCCTCCAAGTACGCTTGACTTGCGTTTCTTTCTTGCTCAGCTCCGGATTAGCCTCCCGCCGACGATCCTCGTTGGTAGTGGCCTCGCGGCGGTTACGCCTGGCTTGCGCTTCCCTCTTGCGTAGCTCCGGATTAGCCTCCCGCCGCTGCCGTTTCACTGCCGATTGCCGTGCTCGAAACGTACAATTCGCCCGCCGACGGCGCTGCCGCTCTTGGGCGAGCTCCCGCCATCGCTCGCGTCGACCGGAATCTATGGCGAGAAAGGGCGCGCTCTCCCCCCTCTCCCTCCCCCTCCCCCAGCGCGCGCTCTGATTGGTCCGCTCCTCAGCCGGTGCGGCCGATGATGATGATGATGATGATGATGATGATGATGATGATGATGATGATGATGATTTATTGGCATCCCCTTTGAAACGGGGCGGCGACAAATAGTCACCTAGCCTGCTTGATTTAATCAGGTATACTATACATGTTCTTTCTCTAGCATTTTTGTATACCTCTCATTATTCTTTTTCATTTTCAAAAATTTACCTTGTACCGCTACCTATGATATTAAGAGGTCAGGTCGTATCCATCTTTTCCCTGCCTTTTTTTCCACCAGTACTCTAATCGCCTCTTGCTTATCTCTACGGCTGATCTGTTGGTTTCGTTCCACTTTAAACCCAAGTGCTTCTGGGAGTTGCACGTTACCTACGGTTCTCGCTGGGTGGATCCCGTTGCATTCCATTAGGATGTGCTGAGTGGTCTCTGGATATTTACTGCAGCATACACACGTCTCATCTAGTTCCGAATATTTGTTCCGGTATGTTTTGGTCCTTAGGCAACCGGCTCGAGCCTCAAATAGCAAGGCACTGCCCTTTGTGTTATCGTACAGATTTTCCCTTCTAATTTCTTTCTTCTCATTCTTGTAAATCTCCATTGTTCTTTTTGTTTCCATTCTTTGCAAGTGACAGAAATAGAGACCGTGAATTGGAATTCACGGTCTCTATTTCTGTCACTTTCTTTCTGGTGACGCCTGGTGGTCTATTTACAGTTTCGATTATCCTATACTTGGTTGCCAACTTCCTTGACCTCTTCCTCCATTCTGTGTCCACGCTTTTCATGTAGAGATACTTGTGCATGTGGAGATACTTGGCCTCTGATTGAACGCAGCGCCCCTACCAGTGGGTCTGGGAACCTGCCCCCTACGTGATACCAGCGGACGGACAGCGCAGCCTCGACCTGCAACAGCTCCGCTGTTAACATGACTTGCCGTTTTACATACTAGAGACCCACTGGGACAGTCTGGTGAACTTCTAGCAGCGTGACACAAAGCATAAAGGTTCCCAGGACATTGGAATATTTTACGATAGAGCCTATGAGACAGTTCCCTAGACTCTTTTATAAATGCAGCATTAAACAATGGGGCGTACAATATATTGGTGATGGTTACTGCTGTGTTGCAAAATCGCACCCCAAACAGTGCGCACAATATTTAAGACCGTGCACCTTGGTGACTTCTTCGGAGGTTTTGTCACAGATGGTGGCGGACGAAGGGAAGATTATTAGCGGGTGGATTGTACTGCGCCGCAGCGTAATGATCTCATATTGCCTCCCGTCACTTCACTCTTTTGCCTTCAGCTGTTTCGAGGGCACGACGTCTATTGCACACAAGGTCTTTGCTGATCTTCACACTGGTTTGCGTATCTGGGATCTGTGTCTCTTGTAACCATTTCCAGCAAAAAACGCCCCCTTCGCGCCGCCAGCCTGAGCGTCTCGTAGCGAGTTGCAAACGGAATCACAAATAGATCGGAACAAGGCAAGCAGCGAGCTTTACTTTTAAAGTAGGTACTAAAATTGCCGGTACTGTTGTAATTAGCGCCAATATAGTAAACGAACTCACCACATTGCACTATACTCCTGTAAAGAGTGCACCGCCGTAGATATGGACATCTTGAGGAAAAGCAGCCCTACAGCACACTTTTGGGAAATGTAGCGCGTTTGCTTGGATTAAGCAGGGCTCGCGCCTTCGCCGGTGCTTAGGAGCAGCGATAGTTAGTTGCAGAGTAGGCATAATTATTGGTATGGGCGTATTTAGCACCAACGTAGTCAAAAGATATATACACATTGCACCATATACTGCACTATCTCCGGGATCGACCCACCTAGCTTGTAAAAAAAAGAGTGGGGGGTGTCAACGCAGTGCCGACGCTTAAGAATTACGCCGACGTAATTGCGAGCGAACTACGATATGCATAAGATATGAAGTGAGCAAATAATGAAAATTAAAAATGATAAAGAAACAGAATTGAAATATATGTAATCAATATTTGGTCATAATCATTCGAACCGCCATACACATCGACCTTGTCGTATTTAGCGCCGACACTTGGTTTACCCTTTCTTTTTTATAACGAGCTTCTTTATAACAAACACCTTTTGCGAAAGGATAGCGCTTATTGCTCACGTGCTCGAGTGCACTCAAATGTCATTGATTTAAAGAACCACGCCTCTTATAAATCTAACCCATTATACGAATGATCGCACCCACCAACGTGTTTCAGTGAATATGGCATTCTGCGGCTGAGCATGAGGTCGCGGGTTCCATTTCCGGTCGCGGAGGCCGCATTACGATGGGGCGGAACGCAAAAACGCTTGTGTACGGCGTGACTCGAGTGCATGTTAAAGAACCCTAAGTAGCCAAATGCCCTCGGCGATGGCGTACATGATAACTCACTGTTGATTTACGGGACGCTAAACCCCAGAAATGTTTAAGAATACTCATACTTGAAATGTAGAAAATATTGAATGAATCGGCCCGTTACCAGTTAGTAGACAACTTGCTGTTACAAGCCCCTGTTTCACGTGTCTTCAGCAAAGGGTCCGACATCGTTTTCAGTTGTTTAGCTTGTGCGATGGGCTGACTTACCGTGCACTGATCCTAAAAAAAGAGCATGGGAGGCCCCATTTCATTAAGGAACACATTCGCAAAGAAACATAAGTGAATAGTAACATTCTTGGGAATGTGTCAACCATCGAAATAAGCTAGTATAGTTCACCCGTGGTTATCTCGAAACGGGACAAGAAGCCAATACATTCTCCTGAAAAGTAGAAGAAGAAAAATAAAGAACAACGTGATCGATAAAAAAAAGTCAGAACGTACCTGCGACTTCAGATTGCTCCAGTTTTAGTGCGCCTGCCCTAACTTGCGCATACCATGCCAAACTAGCAGATCCAAAAGAATGAAAGAAAATACGTTTGATTCATTTTTATGTACCCTTGTACGTGCCGTAACGATTCCATAAGTGATACAGCTTAGGTTCGAAGCAAAGCTGGCTTTCGAGAAATGCCAGATATTTACACCCACCCACGCTCGTAGCACACGCAGGCTCAAACACGGGCGCACGGACGCGCGCCGACAGCAATTCGTGTGCAGACGGCGAATGCACGGGCGAACGCAAAGCGCTCAAAAGGTCGCACGGCAAGAAAAAAAAATAATAATGTGTCCTTCCTCAAAAAGGAAGTGCAAGCGAAGATGAGATGACGTTCTAGGGGAAAAAAAACTAGAAAAAAAAAGAAGACCCACGGCTTGAACTACACCTACACGTGTGACGGCAAAGCGGCCCAACTTCGTGGAGTGTTATAGGAGATAATATCCGCGTGTGCGCGCCCACGTCCTTCCGAGCTCAAGCCGAAACGTGCCTCGGTCCTGAGCTATCAGCAGAGGATCTGTCGGCGACGACTGCGTGCGCGCGCACGCACACGCACACACACACACGCGTTCTGAGCGGAGGCAGTTCACGGCCGCGTGAAATAGATTCCCGGATCCAGTTGCTCGGCATCGCCAGGCTCCCGATGGCCCTAGGGAAGTCCGCAGCTGTATGTAGCAAGCCCTTCCCGCCTAGCGCTTCCCAGGTTCGTTGACGATGGTAGACTGCTTCCCTACCCCGAAATTCGCGCAACTCTGTTTCTTTCCTTTTCCCCCTTTTTTTTCTGTGTTGTGCTTTATTTTTCTAGTGTAAAACGACGAACGCTCATACCTCCCGATTTATTTTTCCGCAGCGCTTGCTCGCTATGTTCCGTGCTTGTTTCTTGTTACCTGTTCGCAGTAGTTGATCGCTTAATCGTCATCCACGTTCCACAAATTGCTTTTTTTCCACTTTTTCATACTTAACTTGCCCCCCCCCCCTCTTTTTTTTCTTCCTACGGGGACCTATATTCCTGTCACGCTGCAATATTTAATGCCATTTGAAGGTAATTACATTCGATACGTCAAATGGCATTAAGGGAGGTAGGCAGGGTCAAAGTGGGTCCAACTGGGGAGGTTGCAAGCAGTACGCCTCCGTCAACTCCATTTTACTTTTATGAAAATTGTAAACATGTTTTAAAATTCATAAAGTAGCATGATAAAAAATAAAAAGGTCCCTTTAGCACGCGCAATCACTAACACCTACAAGAGGGGTTGCTTAACCATAAAAATTAATTGCATTTGTATAGACTATAGAATATGACGATTGCGGTACGTGAAAGAATAGAAGGCCCAGAAGTTTAACGTGTATGTGCGAAAAATTCTGATGTAGGCGTCTTTGTGTTAAAATGATATTACGGATTTTTGGTGAGACTACTATGTTTTAGAATCGCGTTTACACAAGTATAATGATACTGGTGCGACATAAGACTCAAGCCAGGTACGAATCAAACGAGTTGTCGGCAAGAAAGATGGCCGACATGCCGGTCCACGACGAATATGCGTAGACGATGCTTGTAGCCGATCAGGTACACCAGCTTTCCGCACAGCAAATAAGCGAACGGCTTAAAACGTTAACTATTTCTCTTCGCGTTACGTGTTACCTTCGCTGTTCCTGTATTTGTTTCCTAATGCCCTTCGGTGGATATCACGCATTAGGTTCTGAAGAACATTCTAATGAGTTGTCCCAACTCATCTATCTTGTTTGGCTTGACAGCGTAAGGCGACCGATAACGTAAGACGTCGTCAGCGAATGAGGCGTGCATGCGCTAGACTCGTAGAAAAGAAGCCAACGGCTTGCTTAAGTAGAAGAAAAAATGAAGTTGGTAACGGTATAATGATGAATGATTGATGAGGTTTAACATCTCAGAGCAACGCAAAGCGTATAGGAGATTCTGTAGTGGCGGGCTCCAAATTATTATTGGCTATCTGAGTTTCTTTCATTAGACAAGCGTGCTACCTCCTCCCCCTTCTACCACGGAGTGCGGCCGCCTCGGCCGCGAACCGTACCTGCGACCTTTTGCTCATCAACCGATGGCTATAGCTGCTGAGTCATTGTGATTGGTAAGTTGATAATGAAGTTGCGCCTATATTTACGGTGAACCTGTCCGCTGCGAAGTCAGGGCCTGTGTACGACGTCCTTTAGTGCGACGGTAGTTTAAAACACAAAAGGTGAAATCTGTAAAACTTTCAAGGAACCCTGAAACGATTTTGACGTTTGTGTACCAGTGTATTAAGTGGGTAGGGCAGGTCCTTCTTATCATTAAGAGATAGATTTAAGTGCTCAGCGTAAATGGTCTAATTTATTTTTTTTAATTTAATGTGCATCGCTACCGACCGCAGCGGCACCTCTCCCCTAGTTTTCAACCACCCCTCCCCACGCTACGTAGCTTGGGCGAGTGACGTCACTCGGGCGAGATATCTGATTGGCCTACCACGCACAACGACATTGGGATAGCTAGAAACATGTCGCTTCAGGGAGCCTTATTTTAGTAACATACGTAAGCATAGGAATTTGCGTGCCCTATATTAAATAGAGAAATGCAAATAATGTACACATTTCCTCAAACCAATAGGCCACTTCCGCCTGAGAATGCGGATCGTCTGCTACAGCTGTGTTGGCGGAAGCCTGACGGGGCGCGGAAAAGTTCTTAATGAAAATAGATGCAGCGGTTTCTTTTACGGGGGCGGGAACATGAATGGTACGAGCGCTGTATTACGCTCGTCTTGCACTTCAGGTCTCTGCAGAGAGTAAACTGCAGCGACTGCACGCTATCGAAGACGTGAACGCTGCTCGTCAATATCAACACCAACCTCCTTGATCAACACAGCGATGACACGCAGTTTTGAAAAAAAAAAGGCGCTTTTAAGGGCAACCTCAGGTTCTGCATTAATTCGAGACCCAAGTTTTGTGTATCATTTGCTTAGAGCGATAGCGGGGGATATCCTAACACGCCGGGATTCGGAAGAAATCAGTTGCGAAGGCAGTTGAACGTGCCTTACATCGTGTCAAGATGTCCGCCAGAACGTTACCGGTCTTGTATTTGACTTCAGCGCAATGGTACGCTCTCTGCCTACCGCTCAGAGAGCGTGGGTTCGATGTTCGTTACTTTTATTTCCTAATTCTCCGTGCTTTTCTTTTCTCTTTTTTTAAATTCTAGAGTAGAGGAAACGCTGTAAACACTGCATTTCACCACGTTCCCGTGTTAGCTGCAGCTGTGGCCTAACCTGTGACAGCGCTTGTTTTTACCGCTGACGACTACTGAGAAATCTCACGAGCCTCATATAGAAACGATCGTAAGCGTACGCATATATTCACATGCTATCAGGCTATTTATTACCAAGCTGAAAGAGCACAGCCAACAGCTACTCGCAGCAACGCGGCCAACGCCCAGCCTGGTCCGCCTCTTATTTACTCCATGTAGCGCAACCGCGTCAACATTACGCGTCGTGCCGCCGCGTCTCTATCCGCCGCGCCAAGTTCGTCGTGAAGGTTCGCTCCGTGTAGCGCAGGCTTAACGAGAAAAACTGCGTAGGAAACAGACGCTCGGTTCATACGAACCGGAAGTAAACAACACTTGCCTGAACGCATGAAGGAAGCGGGGCATAGCGATGGCCGCCCGGTCTAAAATTCGAGGGGGAGCGCCGCGGCTTGATAGGAGGGTGACGTCTAACCACTCGTATATACCTACTTTATTATGGCGGCGCTGACACAAAACTCTTGCGAGAAAGATTCCCGCTATGTCTCGTCGTACGACAAAAACCATTTCAGGGACCGTTTCATTCATTTCAATCAAAACCATTTCAATCATTTGAGAACGGCGGCGCTCACATTGCTTTACAAGTACAGCACTCGGGTGGAGCACTTGCCGGTAGCATTTGCCAGGCTAGGTCCCGCTGCCAGCTAGAAACACTCCTAATACTTTCTTAGTTGCTTGTATCGTTGATACAAGCAAGTCGCACGTCTAGACTGTAAGGGGATTCGTGCCGACAATGCGTAATGTAAATTGGGAATGTTGTCAAGTAAAGCATTTTCACCATGACACATTTTACTGTCCCCAGTGAATGTAGGTGTCAGTGGCAGATAAATTTAGAATAAATCGACACTGACAAAGAACGGGTGTCATGATGATGAGGTAAGCTAATTTGAAAATCACTTCAACAAGAAACTTCGTATAGATACGGACAGACAGGGTTCACATTTCGAAGTTATACAGGGCGATCATTTTTAAGTTTTATGGAATATTTAAAAGTTTCCTTTTGAAGATAAGATCATTCTAGTCCTTGAGCTGGATGATCTTGAGACAGGCGGACATTATTGTGTGAGAAACCGAAACACCCATATTCAAGTAATTAACAAAAATCCTCTAATCATCTTTTTAATTAACTATTTTACGGCACATATTGCAATTTACGAATTGGTGAGGTTGCGAGGCGTATCCACTTAGAATGAATTTCCAAAATGACGCCAGTTTATACATATCTGCCATCGAACTTGCTGTAAAAATGTGTTCAACTTACTTTTTCAGCAAAACGCTCTTTTATGCATTGACGCTCGAAAGTACCTGGAACGTCCATGTATTTCGTTCCACAATTTAAGAAATAATATCTCTAAACTGGTGTCATTCTGAAAATTCATTTCAAGTGGATACGCCTTGCAAGCTCACCGGCTACAATTCGTAAATTGCAGTATGTGCCGTAATGTAATTAATTAGGAAATAATTAGTGACTTTTTGTTAATTAGTGAAATATGTGTTTCAATTCCTCGTGCTAGTAATGTCCACCTCTTCGAATAATCCAGTTCAAGGACAAGAATTATGCCATCTTCCACAGGCGATTTTTTTTTAAATTCGGTAATATCTAAATATGATCAGCCTGTATGAATGACAGACGCTCGTCTACACCATCGCATTTGCCACCATCATTGGGCTATCAGCTTATTTGATTGATTGATTTAAATTGTTGGCAACATTTGTCACTGATTTTGACAGTATGACAGATTTTGGCGTATAGTGTTATGCTTGCATGTCATTCTTGACGGAATAAAACCAGACCAGCTGGAAAAAAAAAGGTAAAACAAAATTAAACACACAAAGCACTTTGCGCCAACTATTACATTGCATTCGTCCGCATCGAAAATACATTTCTTTGAATAAGCCACGTCAGTTGAGTGTAATTTGAGACAGAAATGGCATGAGATGCAGAAAAATGTTTTTAAAAAGTTAAGTGACAACTTTCGCGATACTGACTGTAGCGTCGTATTTAGCCCAATTCGTTCCGAGGATCGAGTATAGGAATGCGGATTGAGGCAGCCGCTAGTCAAATAGCGAAACTGACACAACTGATGGGGGCCACCGGTGGCGAGGACACCGGAGCCTAGTGGAACGGCCCAAGAAATGGCCACCGGATCTGCGCAATTTCTCACGAGGCCCTCATCTCGCTATATCCAGCTCATTTCTGTGGTTAGCGACACTTTTCGCCATTGCTCGGACGTTGCTCAAAAGGAGAGGAAAACGAATAAGACGTGGAAAGCTCCGGTTACAACCACTATCGTCTCCGGTCGACGGAAGACCTCGGCGGGGACTTCTGTGCAGCGTGAGCAGGCACGTCGGCTCTGGAACTGCAACGACGAGCGATGCGTGACCACTTGATGAATGCGTGGTGCGCTCCTGTCATCTTATACGTTCTTCGGTGGCGGCTATTACTTGACAGCGTAATACTCGTCCACGTGAGATGAGCTGTCACCTGCGCTCAAAGAACCTTTTGCTCTAGCAAGTGGACGGCCTCTTATAAAACTGACTGTTGATTGTGAGAAGTTGTGACATCGCCCTTTATTCTTAGCACTAAATATGTAGTGGTTAAACATTGAAGGAAAAAAAGAAGTTAGAAAGGTTAAAATATGGGCCGGTATAGTATACGGATTCCTATTGCTCGATTCTAACCCTTTCTCATCATCCGCCGTTCACGACCGGCCGATCCCGTTGATAACGTGCTCGTAGCGCAGCTCAGGCCACTGACGAAGCGAGAAAAAGAAAATTATTGAAATAGCTAATGTCTTAGCCCTTTACCAGCTGGCCAACTACAACACAATTTTGAAATAGGATCGTTACACTAGGCTACGATTTCTACACAACAACCGCGGAAACCAACTCATGAAGTATATAGCAGGAGTGCGTTTGCCAGGTGGCGCCTTTACGTAGGACTCCGTGTCTCGAAAATGACCTCACAAGTACGCGCGTCGCGGTCGTCGTACTTATAAACCCCCGATATACCTATAATGTACCTAGTGTGTGCCCATTGGCGGGTGCGCCACAGCAAGCTCAGGTCAACTGAAGGTTGAATTGAATTGAATTCTGGTGTTTTACGTGCCAAAATCACGATTTGATTATGAGGCACGCTGTAGTGGGGCACTCCGGAATAATTTTGACCACCAGAGGATCTTTAACGTGCCCGCAATGCACGGGACAAAGCCGTTCTTGCATTTCGCCCCCATCGAAATGCGGCCGCCGCGGCCGGGATTCGATCCCGCGACCTCGTGCTTCGCAGCGCAACACTATAGCCGCTAAGCCACCGCGGCGCGTCAATTGAAGGTTCTTCGCCGTTGGAAGAAACAATTGGGTGATTCGGAGCTTTGTATCGTTTAGAGGCACAACTTGTCCAAGAAAGAAAGCGAGCGGTTCGGGACACGAAGAAAGTTTACAGGACAAATAAAAATGGCTGAGTGGTCTACACCGAGCTGCCACACTTCGGAACAAAGAACGCCGCTT
The DNA here is from genome assembly GCF_013339745.2 of Dermacentor silvarum. Classification (NCBI taxonomy): domain Eukaryota; kingdom Metazoa; phylum Arthropoda; class Arachnida; order Ixodida; family Ixodidae; genus Dermacentor; species Dermacentor silvarum. The sequence continues at coordinate 254,056,530 of NC_051154.1, forward strand.
CGCCTACACGGCTTGTCCGCCTTTTCTTTCTCTTCTTGGAAGTCTCGACAGACGCTAATATAAACTTGTAATTTCGGCGAGTCGCGAGGGCACGAACAGGCGTAGAATTTCCGGCCGAGTTAGTCAGCACGAAACGAGATTCACTTGGTTGGCTGTCGCGCGGTTCGCTTGGTATCGATTCTTTCCATTTATTCCACCGCGTCCCTGACTCTTCTATTTTCGGTCTTGCTCCGCCCCTAACAACAGACGGCGCGCGGTCTTTCTCCGTGGCTTCGAGACAAACAAGATTTCTTCTTCGCTCCGTCCGCGCTCTCTGCTTGGCTGCCGCTCCGCGACACGCTTCGCCGCTGTTCCGCGCACAGTTCGCGTGTCTCAGGAGATCTATTTATTTGCGCCCGACGAGAAAGTCCGCGCGCGAGCGTGCGTGCGTGCGTGCGTGCGTGTGTGTGTGTGTGTGTGTGTGTGTGTGTGTGTGTGTGTGTGTGTGTGTGTGTGTGTGTGTGTGTGTGTGTGTGTGCTTGCGTGCTTGCGTGCGCGTGTGTGTGCGTGTGTGTGTGTATGCGCATGTGTGTGTATGCGCATATGTGACTCCATGTGTGTGTGTGTGTGTGTGTGTGTGTGTGTGTGTGTGTGTGTGTGTGTGTGTGTGTGTGTGTGTGTGTGTGTGTGTGTGTGTGTGTGTGTGTGTGTGTGTGTGTGTGTGTGTGTGTGTGTGCGCGTGCGAGTACTTGGGGGCGGGAGCTCGTCAGCGCACAGTATACTTCGAGGAAATGTCGCTGCTCTCGGGCCAGACGTAGGCATTCTGAACGCCCTACGGATCAAGGTCTACTCTGTCTCTCTCTCTCTCTCTCTAGATCGTATATCTTTACGGGCCGGTGTTGATTTCATCTGCGCGGCCACCCTCGCGAAAAGCTGGATCCATTCGCCATTCTCATTGAAACTTCCGCACGTCGAGTTTGTTTTCTGACCAGGTCACCTTTGTTTTTTTTTTTGTTTTTTGCTGCTGTGTTCGCTCTTTGCAGCGAGAGAAGTTCACGAGGGGCAATAAAGGACACCGTGCCGAAAGGGCACACTTCTGTGCCGCGTGTCGCCGATTTATCGAATGGAAATCCCGGTCCCGCCCCAGCTATCAGTGGCAGCCCCCCCTATACCCGTCGAGTTTGGCTCGTCAGCACAAGTGCAACCGCGTCTGCCCGTGCGGTGTACGGAGCACGTCGCACTTGTCCTGTTTGTACGTTCTTCTGATTGACTCCTGGCTCACTTTTTGCTATTTTACTTTCGTTTGTTGGTCTGTCCGCGGTTTTTATTCGAGCACGTTTTTGCAGTCTGCTTTATTTTCTTCTTACTTTTTTCTGTGTTTTGCCACGAAGTTCGAAGGAACCTGAGCGAATGGCATGTACATAGCGCTCCGGTACTCCGAACTCAATATCTGCGAGAAGGTAGGAATTTTGTTCGTGGTGCTGTGGAAAATATGTCAGATAAAACTGGTTTTGGGCAGGCGTATTGAATATCTATAGTACTGAATTCACTGTATGGAACGAACGGGTAATATTCGATATTCTGTATACTCGTTAAAGAATGTAATTCCTCCAAGAAAGCGTTTCCCTGCTTTTTATTTTTCATGTTGAAATCATTTTTGGGTATATGGTTTTACAGTAGCTAGCACTGGCGCTCTTTGTCCATGCATGGCCCTTACGCCACAAAACACCACACGCTTATTCATATAATATAGCGCAGATGCGTCTCCTCGCCTCATTTATACTATATAAACACGTAGCCAGATCTTGCCCCTCAAGTTAATAAAATCGGTTATATAGTTCGCAAGAAATTCCGAATCAACGTTTTTAATTACTGTATTTAGAACACTCAGCTATGTATCATAAATGAAGGGTGTAGTCCTCGAAGGTCATCGAGTTCCTTGTAGCTATTTATCTGAGCCATGCATTGTAGCTGCAACTGCGACACCAATCGCCGACTGTCGCTGCAGGGAAGGAGCGAAGCGACGCTTTGATGCCGCTCTTCTACTTGACTGCCGGTCTATGCGACTAAGATATTATTTTTGTGCAGCCGACTGGCCAGCTCCAAAACTCGCCGATAGCGTTACATTGAAGCCGCCCATTTATCACCCACCGCGCCTCCAACAAAGCGTTCGACGCTTGTTCTAAATATGAATGTGACTAAATAAAATTTCAACGACATTTTGCACTCAATCGCTTCAAGAAAGTTTTGCCAACTGAGTGAATTCTTGGGTTTTACCATTTTACCAACCACGATTTCATTATGGCGCATGTCGTAGTGGGGGTCTCCGGATTAATTTTGACCACCAGGGGATCTTTAACGTGCCCCCAATGCACGGGACACGGGCGAGTTCTTGCATTTCGCCCCCATCGAAATGCGGTCGCCGCGGCCGGGATTTGATCCCGCGACCTCGTGGCCAACTGAAATGTCGCATGCGAATGAGTGACTTCAATTCTGCTATTTAAAAGCATGTCCTAAACGGATGTCATTAATACGTTGATGAGGCTGTTTGTGGCAAAGATCTAATCGATAATTGGAATCCGCCTTTACATGTAACACCGCTGCTAAACAAATTTCGCGCCATCTAGAAGAGGCATTTTATAAACTATCGGGTAAGTTAAAACACACGCACGCACGCATGCATGCCGATTGAAGCCTGCTATTGCCTAATGCAAGAAGTTCGACGCTATCAGCAATTGATTGTGTCATCTCGCTTGATGGCGCTCACAATCCCCGAGTGTGAACGATAGCAAAATACATAGATATAATTGCGTCTAAGCAAGATTGCGTGAGATGAGTGCACTGGACATTCTCAAGCGTATTGATTAATCAGGAATCGCTTTATAGGTATAGTATTGAGCAGATGAGGAGAGAATGCGAACAGGCATTTGGCGGGTGCTCTGTGCTGAACGTTCGTGCAAAAGGGCGAGCTCGTCATTCACATTTGTCGTGACATTGTTCATCAATACCACGAATAGTAGTGCAGTAAAAAAAAAAAAAGAAAACTTGAAACTTTCCTGGAGGTGTTCCCTGAAAAGCTTCTACCTTTCAGCTGTGCTTAGATGTAGGTCTTCCTTTTTTTTTTGCTGCACCAAATTAAAAAAAAAAAGTTGCCTGTGCCAGATATCACAATTATGTCCCTTGAGCTAAATAACTTGTTGACGGGGCCCCTTGCTTCTATGAGACATCAAAATGCTTAATTCAGTAATGAAAATAATTACACGACATACTTTCTTATTTATTACTTTACGGCGCATAATCTACCGATTGTAGCCAGTGAGCATGCAAGGCATATCGACTTGGAACGAATTCTGAGGATGGCATCGGTTTCGAGATATGCGCCATCAAACTTGCGATTAAAATGCACTGTTGTTCCAATAACTTTTTTATGAGAACGCTTTATTGTGCATTGAGCACAAAACTAACTGGAACGCCAATGCATTGAAAATTAATATATCAAAACTGGTGGAGTCCTGAGAATTCTGAGGTGTCGTCTTGAAAATTTGTTCCATGTGGGTTTTCGCCTTGCGTTCTCACCGGCTACTATTCTTAAATGTTAATATATATGCCATACTCGCCATGGTGATGTAATGACTTTGGCATGGCGTCGCTAAGCCTGAAGGCGCATGATCAAATCCCGGCATGGGGCGGATGTATTTTTGGGGCCCAAAAGTAAAAACGCCCTTGTATATCGTGCATTGGGTGCACGTTTAAGAACCCCTGGCCAGGTGGCCAAAATTAATGCAAAATTACTCCTCCACTATGGCGTGCCTCATAATCAGATCGTAGTTTTGGCGCGTAAAACGCCAGAATTTTTCTAATGCGCCATGAAGTAATTAATTAACGTGATCATTAACGTAATTATGTTAATTATTCAAATAAGACTTTTTAATTACTCGTAGAAGTAATGGCCACCTCGACTAGAGAATTACTTGCAGTTTTACAATTATGTTATCTACAACAGGTGATATTTAAAAATTTGGTGCATCTAAAATTAATAAGTATACACCAGTAAAGACCCGATGACAGCAAGCGAGAAGAAAACCATCGCGCGCACGTGCAACTGCTGCCGATCTTTCGGATTCAAAACATTTGTGTCCGTAGTAAAAATCTCCGAACGTTAATGCCATCCCAACTATAATGCACATTTCGCGGCAAAACGGTGGGCACACCAACAATATATTAAACCGCTAGAAGAATCACAGCATCGCTTCAGGGTCTGTGTACGCATGACTGCATGCGCCCCTCCTCGAAAATGATAAAAAGAAGAAACACCTGAAAATAAAACTTCGGAAAGGATTGACTTCGGGCCATGTCGGAGTGACAAGTTTGATATATTGTCACACACGGAGTTGTGTGCGCCCCCTTCGTGTGTATAGCGCTTGTGGGTGTCTCTTCCGGCGTAGGTGTGGAAAAAAGAATTCGCGCTAAAGTACTATATCAAACTTCAAACTTAGAAAAGGACTCCCTAAAAACAATCTCACGTTATCCGGAGCATCAACACCTTTCGCAACGGACTCTCCATGGCTCCAGAGAGCGCGTGGCCACCCGTAAAACATAGGCCTGTCGTTGATGGGTGTTTATATTCTGGCCTGCGCGAAAAGTTGCCTCAGGACATTCGCGTGGCGGGGAAACCCGCTATTCGACCGGCTCGCTTGACGCCTGAGGGTCTTGGTGTACATGGCGAGCTCTTATAGAGGAGAACGAAGAAACCATAAAGGCGCGGTTCCTGACGTGCAATGTTGGTGTGTCTACCGGCGAAGCGCGTCGTTAATCACCGGCCACGCACGGCTTACGACCGGCCCATAAATAAGCATCGCCTCTTGACGTTAAATGAGCCCTCTTAGAGCAGCATCTCTGTCAGTGCGACAGCGAGGAAAGGAAGTTACTTGGCGTGCCATACTCGTGTAGTAGCGCTCGGCGGAAGTGCCACTCGACGAACCAGAAGGATTCAGGAGCGATTCCTGATCATTTCCTTCTGGGAACAAGATTGGAATCACTTAGGAAATGTTCGGTTGGGCTAAGTATCAGCGCAGGAGCGTTTCTTGTTCAGCTATAACACTGTTGATGCAATGTCTGACGCCTGCGGCAGAAAGGATGTTCCACATCCGCCGCCTAGGTTTGTGAGTGGAGGCGCTGGCTAACACTCCCAGGGTTAATTCTTGTTGTAAGACATAAATACCCCAGAAAGTGGGTGGGAAAATGGCGCCGCGGTAGCTCAATGGTGAGAGCATCGCACGCGTCATGCGAAGACGTGGGTTGGTTCCCCACCTGCGGCCAGTAGTTTTGTCATCCATTTTCATTTTCATTCATTTATCGTTTCTTTAATTTAATTTGTAAGTACAAGTAATTTCCCCTCTGTTGTCCTTGGTGTCATTGTTTGTTGGCTTCTTATGATATATATATATATATATATATATATATATTGTCGTCCTGAAAACGAATTCTCAAGAATGCACCACTTTCGAGATATAAATTTTCAATAGTGTGCAACGAAATGCGTTGGCGTTCCAGTTACTTTTGTGCTACAATGCATAACACAGCGTTTTCTTAAAAGAAAACTGGAACGCCAATGCATTCACTTTGTCGGACACTATTGAACATTAATATCTCGAAAGTGGTGCATTTCTGAGAAATTGTTCCAAGTGGATATGCCTTGCGAACACACCGGCCATAATTCGTAAATTGAACTATGTGTCGTAAAGTAATTAACGAAAAAGATTATTAGCGTAATTATGTTAATTATTTAATGAAGCGTTTTAACTTCTGGTAGAACTAATGGCCGCCCCATCTAGTAGTTTAGATCAAAAGGTTAGAATTGTGCTATCTGCCACAACCAATTTTTAAAAATTTTGATCTTCTAAAAACGAGCACCCTGTATATTTAGGCTCCTTGCACTGAAGCTTTCCGGAGCTGCAGCAGCGACAGAACACAGGTTCGAGCGAGCGGTAGAAGCAAAATGGGAGGGACCCGATGTGCATTCGCCCTGACACTTTCGATCGCTTATCACGAGGCAAGAGTTTGCTTCCTCTCAGAATGTCGAAATGCACTTCTCCACGCGGGTATAGGAATGCTTGCGATTGAGATAAGGGCGGACCCTCCCGCAGCAAAGCTCGGTGAACGTAACGCTGAGACGAGCGATGAAGCATGGGTTGTTGTAGTTTGGAATGTCGTGTCATTTTATTCGCATCCGTAGCTGTTGTTATTTGTGACACTGAGGTGATCAATGAAAGCACCGTAACGCCATCTGGGCGGTGCAAGGTGCCTGTAGCCGTATGCATCGCTCCTAGGCAAACAAAGCTCGACGTGCGACCGCGTTTTTGCACTGATATCCTTTAAAAAAATTAAATTATGGGGCTTTACGTGCCAAAACCACGATCTGATTATGAGGCACGCCGTAGTGGAGGACTCCAGAAATTTGGACCACCTGGGGTTCTTTAACGAGCACCTAAATTTAAGTACACGGGTGTTTTCGCATTTCGCCCCCATCGAAATGCGGCCGCCGTGGCCGGGATTCGATCCCGCGACCTCGTGCTCAGCAGCCCAACACCATAGCCACTGAGCAACCACGGCGGGTACCGATGTCCTTTCAAAACGATATATATACATATACATATGTATATCTGTCCGGCCAATTTCTCACTATACATAGTGAGACATTTACCTGACAGCGTACTATTGATGATTGCTAAACTGTGCGCAGTAAATAAAGGAGTGCCCGGTGCACATTATAGATGCACGGCATCGCAGCAACGCCCTTCGTGGGGGGCCTACATTTGAAATCGACTGCGCCGTGGTCACATTACCGTAATTTAGTCTCTAGCGGTCGGGCAGCCATTCATTAGCACAGTCATTAGCAGGGGATTCACTAATGAGGACTGTCCAGAGCATATTCCCCGCTTCTCGTATTGTTTCCGTCATCACGCGAGCCAAGCAACCGTCTCGGTCGCACGCAATATGCCGAGTCCAGTTCGAAGCCTCTTATGGTAAATCGGAGCTCTATTGCGCTTTCGATTTAGCGCTTGGCATGGCTAAGGGCGCGACCGATAAAGTGCGGTGCAGACGGCCCCCGTTGCGGCAGAAAGCAAGCGGTTGATGACGGCGTATGTTTCTGTGAGTGAGGCTTCATTGGTCGACCGAGATTAGAGGCACTTTTTTGGTTGTCTTGGCTAAGCACTTCTTCGTCGACGTGCATGTTCGTGACTCGGGAGGGTCATTTGTAGTCCTAGGGAGTGTGTCGGTCATGCGCTTTCTTTCGTAAGGCTCATTCACAGTATAAGCCGACACGAAACCGATTTTGGTCAGCCGACTGTTGGCGACAGCAGTTTGAGGGTCATTCACACTAGGCCGACACCTACGACACTACACCAATGTTGGTCTGCCGACTGTTGGCGACAGGAGTTTACAGGACGGAAAACGCTGTGGCCAATGGTTTAAAGGAAGGAAAACGCTGTCGCCAACAGTCGGCAGAGCAAAATCGGTGTCGTGTCGGCCTAGTGTGAAGCAGCCTTTACGGTTTGACAAGTAAATGTTACAAAATCACTAACAGAGCAAGTTATACGCATTCGTCTTATCCCATGTCGTGCTGACGTTTGGGTGTCGTAGTGTCGCCGAGACGAAGACAAGAAAACAGTAACGACACTTCTTGGATGTTTTAAAGGTGTGCGCTGTGTTACTGTGATATAGATTGGAAATTCGCGCAAAATATTCCGTAGTCGAATGAGGCAGTGTTCCGTCCAATAGATGAAATGCATTTATTTTTTCTTCGTGTGCTCTATCTCCGTGAGCGCCTTTGGTGGTTGCTTTCGCTTTTGCTGGACAGGGCATTGCGCTCTCTACCACATATGCTTCGATCATTCAAGTTTGTTTAAAAGAATGCTGAATTTTGCTTTAAATTGGTGACGATAATATGTGCAAGTGCTGAAACCTTTACTCAAATTATTCATGTTTGTTAGCATCATACGTTGTTAACGGACCCTCGCCAGATTTGGGCATTAGAGGCAGATATTAAGTGCGGTCCGTAGATCACGCGCCGACGATCGTGTCTGCGAAGTATCTAACCACTGCATGGTGCGAAGGTACCCGAAATTTCAAATGAAAAGCACGTGCACTCTTCCCGTCGAAGAAAGTGCACGCCCTGCCAGAGAACCAGGGTGGCACTCATAAACGCCTCCAAGTCAGATGCACTGCCTGCAGCGTTACCGATGATGACACGTGACTTCAGTGAGTCACCCAGGGCAAAAGCCGTGAAGCCTCCACTGGAAGTACGACACACATCATAAAAAGGAGCGAAAAAAAAGAAGAAAAGAAACAGTACCGACGTCATGCTGCCTCCTGGTAGCGTGACGACACAGCATTTCAATTTCTGCTATCTCCTCTACTGGAGAACAAAATTGAAAAAGAAAATTAATTATGGTGGCAAAATGCTCTTTAGATGGCACTTCACAACTTCCAGAGTATATCCAAAATTTCCGATAAGACCTTCTGAAGAGCTCTTTATGGCCCCTTATGCCTACTGCCTTCAAAATCACAATGGAAGATGAGTGTGGAGGTTGTTTTCCTTGTTTAGAGAAGTGGAACTACTTTAGTGTGTATGTTTGTGCTAAGGAGAGTTCTGAAAAGGAATGTACTCATTTATGGCAGCGCGGCTATCAACACGTTTTAAATTTTGTTGTGCAAAAAGTTATAATTTCCTTGCACCATTTTGAATTATAGTGCATGGTAGCAGGTCGTTTAATATAAACTGTGGACACATTGCACAACAGCCTAGCACATTAAAATGTAGAAACGGGATAAGCGATTATCATTCAATAAATAATTTTATTTCGTCTATTTCAACAAACAGACAGAGGAGCGGCGGATGAATGCTTCCATTCGGCAGTTTGACGAGACCACTGTCCCATTATAAGGGTTCACAGCAGCATAAACATAATTAGAAGTCACATCAAACTAAACACATAATTAGAGATCAGGTCATTAAAGAAACAGGCTAACAAATGTAATCACACGACGCAGAATGTATCTATACTATCAAATTAGGCTCTCTGATTAGAAAATTTCAAACGTAATTTGCTTGATATACAAGAAAAGTAATCAAAATTATTAGATATATAATGATTGAGAAGACATTACAACATACAGGGTGCTTCAGTTAAGTTTGGTCCAAGTTTAAAAACATGCAAATGCTACGAAGCTGGTCACAACTAAGGTAATGTTGTTTGCCGTCGCTTGGAGATACACAGATTATTTTTTGCAGTCTATTTAATTACAAAATTAGTCCTAAATAATTACTCATCTTCTCAATTATTATAATTAGATGAAAAGTGTCACTGAGAGAACTGTAGAGCAACATGAAAAACTCCCGATACAGCTTTCTGGTGCCCAATACGTGCTACATAAACGCGTTTTTCTGAGCCTAAGGACCGATCGGACGATCGTTCACTAACAGAACTAAAAGCTTTAGGTCAGTGCTCCGAACAAACATCCGCGCTGAAGGCCTCACTCGCGTTACTAAGGTTCCTGTGGTCTACGGGCCTTCACGATATACTTTAAGAACGCCGCCCCCTACCGCTTTATAGTGTACGCGGTTTGTTTGTGCTCGTCTTTCTTTCTCTCTATCTCCCCTTCCCCTCTCTTTCTATTTTTAACCCCTACTCCTTTCCCCCGTGCAGGGTAGCCAACCGGAACTACCTCTGGTTAACGTCCCTGCCTTTCTATGCATTCTTCTGTGCATTCTCTCTCTATGCATTTCTATGCACTCTCTCTGAGCCTGAGCAATAGAAAACGGTATCGGGAGTTTCTCATGTTGCTCTACAATTTTCTCATTGACACTTTTCATTTAACTATAATAATTGATAAGTTGAATAACTAATAAGAGAAATTGTGTAATTAGGTGGAATGCAATAAAATAATCTGATTATCTCCAAGCGATGGCAAACAACATTACCTTGGTTCTGTCCAGCTACGTAGCATTGGCATTTTTTTAAAGCTTGGCCCAAGTTAAGTGAAATATCCTGTAAGCAGAAGCGTTGCATTCCCGAGTTTAAACACGCGAGTGGTACCATCCATATTCCGGCTCTCCTCCCATCATAACCCTTTAGTTTTTGTTTTTAAAATGTTCTATAATTTAATATTTAGGTCATACTCTGAATCTATAGTGGTACTCAAGCAGAACTTTTTGTTGGGCTAGTTGGTGCATGTTACTGAAGTACTGAAGCGCCAAACAGACGACACACGAAGAGACACGGACGAGCGCTCGTCCGTGTCTCGTCTGTTTGGCGCTTTAGTACCTCAGTAACTATAGGGGCACAACTGGTGGATTTTTATGACACGAGCACTCATAAACAAATCTGCAGGTGGTGTCCCAAAAGGGTGTAAGAGCATCCCGAATAAACCATTTTTGCATTACATGTTTTTTTGTTTTTTGTTTTCTTTTTTCATGTTAGAAAACGTCGTGGTACCCTGAGACTGCTATGCAGTAGGTTAATAGGAAGTAAAACAAGGAATTATAAATAAGCAGTTTCACCTGTTTCGAGAGAAGGTGTTTGAGGCGACCAACTAATCCTGTTGTGCGAGCAATCTTTTGCATTAGAAGATTCACTGACTATCCCAGCATATCTTTGCAGAAAACAACACGCCTAGACACTTATGACCAACAAGTTTCAACGCTACGACCATGTAAAATTATATATACATGTGGAGATATTTGTTCTTTGGCAAAAAAGCATCCCTTGTCTTTCTCTCATTAATTTTCATACTATTATATTACAACCATGCTGCTCATTTTTGTACTGTGTCATTATACGCGTAGATGTCTATAAGGTTATGTATGTTACTACCAGAAAATAAAATGCTGGTGCCGTCAGCATATATAATAAACATTGCACAACAATTAATACGTAGGAGAGGCCTTCGTCCTGCAGTGGACATAAATATAGGCTGCTGATGATATTCTTCGGTGTCTTTATTTATCGTTGAATGTCCGCGAAATGTCCCCGCGATGGACAATAGCACACCGCAGGAAGCATCCGAGCACCACTCAAAGTTCAGACGACGGCAGGCGCAAGTCTCCTCTCTGACGTCACGCTCTCGGCGCTCTCGGCGCCCTTGCAGTTTGCACTCGGTGCTAATAGGTCGCGGACATCGCGAAATCTGTGAGCGCGCGCAAATGCCCGTTGCACATTCGTAGGATGCATACAGGAAGAGTTTCAAAAGCACGTAGATACTAACACGTAAACAAGCACGTGATTACTAGCACATAGTTACTAGGACGTAAGCGCTTGCACCTGCAGGGGTTCACTGTAGGCTGGAAACCGCAGAAATTCGTTGGCCTTTACGGACCCGAATTATGAGGCTGGCAGCGGTCACCTGTGCACGGAGGTCGTGCCTTTCCCTTCCAAGACTTCATTGCCCTTCAGCCGAACACTAACAAATGTCAATAGACTAAAAGCGTTTTAAA